>NC_079221.1:24755621-24863121 GCF_029633865.1 Lampris incognitus
TGTGTGTGTGTGTGTGTGTGTGTGTGTGTGTGGGCCCTGTGATGGACTGGCGGCCTATCCAGGGTGTCTCCCTGCCTGCTGCCCAGTGACTGCTGAGCGGCTTGGATAATGGATGGATGGAAACTGTACTCAAAAGTGAGTTGGTACTTAATGCACTGCGCCACTGACATCCTTACTTTGGTTCTTGTATGATCCACTTGATTCTCAGGCCTAGTCTCTTAGGATGAATTTTTCAGTGGTTCAAGCCTGTGGAACTCCAGTAACGTGGTATCATCCAAGGCGTCCTGGTGCATTTAGTCGTCTTGTATCACCAGGCTTTCACCTTGTATATGTTAGACTGTGACTGGCTGCTTTAACACTTCTGACATCCACTACTTGATCAAAATGAAACTCTCTGGTGGCATTTGGCTTTTAGAGTTTGTGAAAGGATTATTTCATCTCTATGGCAACCAACGCCATCCAGTGTAGTAGCGATGCTGCCATCCCAAATGGATTATAGGTGACCCTTTCTTACTGTTGAAATTCATAATCTTTGGCGGGGGATCATTATCAAAGGTGTCCCTACTGAGAAGTTATCTTGAAGACATGTATAGCAACATAGAGCATGTGCTATGAGTTGGGGGAGGGTAGATTATTTCATCATTAATTAAATATTACCATATAATTATAGTCACATACAGGAGTATTGAGGATTTATTGTTTTTTTTAACGCTGCTACATTTTCTTTTTACTTATATATTTTCCCGGTTGTTATATTATTCGGAGTCATCCATTTGGACTCCCCTATTAAAAATAAAATAACATAAAAGAATAGAAAACAAATGATCCTATGCTTCAGGGTTGACAGACAGCTGTGGATTATAAGAATTATGGAGACAATTATGAGGTGCTCCCACCACTTCTATTATTACGATGATTCTGTTGTTCTTGCTCCCTGAAACATGTAATCTTAAAGCCTTATGTGTGGGTGTGTAGGGTATGATTAAAGGCTTCCATTATACAGGTAAATATGAGAGGGAGGGGGAGGGAGAGGAGAGAGAGAGAGAGAGAGAGAGAGAGAGAGAGAGAGAGAGAGAGAGAGAGAGAGAGAGAGAGAGAGAGAGAGAGAGAGAGAGAGAGAGAGAGAGAGAGAGAGAGAGAGAGAGAGAGAGAGAGAGAGGAAAGGTTGTTAAACTGTTAAGTGACAGATAGGATGCTGAATGCAAAAAAAAGCCTATGAGTACAGAGTAAACAGAGAAGAGGGGAAGAGGGATGCTATGAAGGACAAGAAAAAAAAGACGAATGAATTAACAGGAGATAGGCTGAAACAAAGTGAGAGAGAGAACGAGTGCAGGAGAGTAGAAGCATTAAGGGAATGGTAATCCACTTGTCACATATAAAAATGTCAACAAAAGTGACTTCTACACACAGCTAGGAATAAAGTCATTTATTCCAGTAATAGATGTTTTTATCAACCCCTGACTCACCGTAAACATGTGAGTCAATGTTCCTAATGTCCAAACAACAGCTTCAAATGCATGAGGACTCGGCCACCTCAAAGATGCTGGTGTTGGGATTCGTGCTTTTGGCTGGCAATTTCTCAAATGCGGGACTGAGGACCAGTGCTGCATCCTAGAACACTGCTTAGTAGTCTTTGTGATGTTGTCTGCTTAAAAAAACAAACAAAAAAACCTTCATTGTCAGGCTCAAGTTTTTTTTGGGGGGGGTCCTGTAGGGTCTGTAAAAAAGATAAAACCAAAGATAATCCTTACACTGTTCTCTGTGGAATGTAGCCAGTGACATTGTGTAGAAAGATGAAACATATTCTACATTTTTTTCTCCTTTCACACCATAATTTCTTATTCTGTTGCCTTCAATTGAAACCACATACTTCCATTGTGACTGAGTGTCATTGACGGGAGGTGTGAGGAAACCAATTATTCCAAATACCCACTTCTCTATCATATACTAGACCAGGGCTCCTGGCCTTGACAAAAGGTAGAATGAATGTGATGTGGCATGGTGAGGTACCTCTCCATCATGTCTTAATTGGGGTTCAAGTGTCCTGGCATTCTCTTTCATATCAATAACTGAAGATTGGCCTTTGGGTTGTTGTGGCCCATGCAGGAACTTTATGTAAAGTCAGTCATCAGACCCCAAAATTATACTGAACAGAAGTTAAGTGGACAAGTGATTACCGAATAATTCTATAATAACAATGCTAATAACAATAATAATTATTATAGTAATAATAATATAAATGGCCAAATAATATATGGTAGAGATTAGGGTATCAGAATCAGAATCAGAATTATGTTTATTGGCCATGTAGGTTTGCACATACCTGGAATTTGACTCTGGTTTTGTGGCTCTCTCCGTGAATTTAACATAGAATAACAACACTACAACAAAACATTCTTCAGATATATACACTAGGATTGACTATATACAGGTGAAATAAGAGGTAGTAAAGTGCAATGGTGCAGAGGAGCCAACAAAACCACATCATTTGCGAAGAGCAGAGATGCAATTCTTAGGTTTCCAAAATGGACGTTTCCAAAATGGACACACTCCTCACTTTGATTGTGAATTGAGATCCTGTCTATGAATACCACAAACAGAATCGGAGACAAGGGACAACCTTGAAGGAGTGCGACACCAACCAAAAGCGTGTATGAGTTTGTACTGAGAATGTGGACACAGCTCTCACTTTGGTTATACAAGGACCGGATGGCTTGTAGCAACTGCCCTGGAACCCCATACTCCTGCAGTACCCCCCACAGAGTGTCCCGGGGTACACGGTCATAAGCCTTCTCCAAGTCCACAAAACACATGTAAACTGGCTGGTCAAACTCCCATGCCTCCCTCAGCACTTCTGCAAGGGTAAAGAGTTGGTCCGTTGTTCCAAGGCCAGGACGGAGTCTGCCTTTTTGTTGGCTTCATAAGAATGCAACCTCCAGCGCACACTGTGGTGGTTTGCAGTGTGGAATGGCCGGGATGAGAGTCATCACCGCCAAGTCTGAGGCCGTGGTTCTCTACCGGAAAACGGTGGATTGCTCCCTCTGGGTTGGGGATGAGTTGTTGCCTCAAGGAAAGGAGTTCAAGTATCTGAGGGTCTTCTTCACAAGTGAGGGTAGGATTGAGTGGGAGATTGAGAGGCAGATTGGTGCAGTACCAGCAGTTATGCGAATGTTGTACCAGACCATTGTGGTGTAGAGGGAGCTGAGCTGGAAGGCAAAGCTCTCAATTTACCAGTCAATCTTCGCTCCAACCCTCGCCTATGGCTATGAGCTTTGGGTAGTGATCAAAAGGGTGAGATCACGGATATAAGCGGCTGAAATGAGTTTCCTCTGTAGGGTGTCTGGGCTCAGCCTTAGAGATAGGGTGAGGAGCTTGGACATCCGGAGGGAGCTCGGGGTAGACCCACTGCTCCTTTGCGTCAAAAGGAGCCAATTGAGGTGGTTCGGGCATCTGATTAGGATGCCTCCTGGGTGCCTTCCTTTGGAGGTTTTCCAGGCATGGCCAACTGGGAGGAGACCCCAGGGTAGAGGCAGCATTTGCTGGAGAGGCTACATGTCCAATCTGGCCTGGGAAACACCTTGGGATCCCCCAGGCGGAGCTGGAGGGCATTGCCGGGGAGAGGGACGTCTGGAGTGCCCTACTTAGCTTGTTACCACCATGACCCGACCCCGAAGAAGCAGTTGATGATGAAATGAGAGTATGTTGAAATACTTCCCACTGTATGTGTGCATTCCCACACAAAGATGACATATAGGTCCATCCAACCATCCATTATCCAAACCGCTTATCCTGCTCTCAGGGTCGCGGGGATGCTGGAGGCCATTCCAGCAGCCACTGGGCAGCAGGCAGGGAGACACCCCGAACATGCCGCCAGGCCATCACAGCCCCCCCCCCCCCCACAAACACACACACCTAGGGACAATTTAGTATGGCCTATTCACCTGACCTACATGTCTTTGGACTGTGGGAGGAAACCGGAGCACCCAGAGGAAACCAATGCAGACACAGGGAGAACATACAAAATAGGTACAAATGATAAGACATGATCATATACACTGCTCAAAAAAATAAAGGGAACACCTAAAAACACAATATAGACCTCGATGAATGAAATATTTCAGCTGAAAATCTTTATTTATTAGACAGAGGAATGTGTTTAGAGCAAAATAACCTAAGAATGATCAATGGAAATCAAAATCATTAGCCCATTAAGGTCTGGATTCAGAATCATACTCAAAATCAAAGTGGAAAATGAGAACATAGGCTGATCCAACTTCTGTGGAAATTCTTCAAGACGATTCAAAATGAGGCTCAGTAGTGTGTGTGGCCTCCACGTGCCTGTATGCACTCCCTACAACGTCTGGGCATGCTCCTGATGAGACGACGGATGGTCTCCTGAGGGATCTCCTCCCAGACCTGGATCAGGGCATCGGTCAACTCCTGGACAGTCTGTGGTGCGACATCGTGTTGGCGGATGGTACGAGACATGATGTCCCAGAGGTGCTCGATTGGATTCAGGTCTGGGGAACGTGCAGGCCAGTCGTTGTCAGAGCTATTGATATGCGTGGCTCAATAGCTCTAACAACGACTCCTAGAGGATAAATACTGAGTCTCATCACCAGCCAGTCAGACTAGCTTGGTCTAGTCAGAAAGGCACAAACTGAGGAAGCCTCTTGGATGAGAGGCGAAATGTCTTCACGGATATATACCAAGTCCAGTTGCACTTGATTCAACTCCTTTGGATATCTATTCTCATGAGTTATTTATAATGACAAAATATGTGCTTATATCTATATCTGCAACTGCTGGCCAATTTATTCCTGTTATTCAATGTGGACATTTCTGGTTTGCAGATGATAAAATATTTTTCAGTTAGACATAGATTGCACATTTTACTGCTGGCTGAATATGCCCTGTTCTTTGAGAGGATTTTCCAGGTGGTTGAATAATTAATGTTTCTGTCCACCAATGACCAAATATAATGGCTTAAAGATGTTGTATTCTTTAAACGGTTGTTTCTAAAGCTACACATGTGTGCATTACACCTCTTTTGAATGTTCCCTCTGTTAGACTGACATATGTCTTTATTTTGCTGTTGTCATCTCTAGTCACCATAGCTTGGTAGATAACTCCCTTCATCTGGCATTTGCTTTCGAGGGGACATGAGTCGTTCACATGGCAGTTGCAGCTGGGGGTGTCCAGTTGTGTCCAGTTGTGATGAAGGCATCACTGATTTGTTAATGAATTCTTGTATTGTGGGATGAGATTATTTGTTGAATGTTAGGCATGCAGCTGTAACTAATTTTGATGGTGTTCTTATTGAACATCTTCCTCAGTTGATGGTCAGGGGTGAAGAACTTATCCAAAAGTTAAAAAAAAACTGCTTACTGATATTTGTGGCCACAGTATCACTGTCGGGTGGGTTGTACTTGGTGATGTTTTGTTTTCTGCTATGCTTGTTGATTTGCTGGCAGTCAGTGTGTAATGGTGGGTTGTACTTGAGCTTAAAATTGTAGCCGCTCTTTCGTAATGCATCTTGATATGGGGGTGTAGCTTCATTGGAGATGGACTCACTAGATGATAATTTTGAGAGTGTTCTGTTAATGCTTTCTGGGATGTTCTTCAAGATGGAGGGTGGGTGGTTGCTTTCTCTATGGACATACTGCAACGTGTTGTTGGGCTTAATGTACGGCTTGTATGTGCCGTTCCTAAGGTCCATTGAGATGTCCAGAAAGTCAATTTGGTTTTTTGTTTGCTTCAATAGTGTTTATTAGCCCACTGTTTGAGAATATTTTGCAGATTGTTTTCTTAATTTGCTCGACCTCTCTTGGTGTTTTGCTACAAATTGCTAGCCCATCATCCCTATGGAGTCCAACATTGATGTCTAGGTCCTGTAGTTGAGACAACAAATACATTCCAACTAGTTCATAAGTTTCTACCCCGTCAAAGCTGCTGATGGTTTAATCAAATTTGCTACTACCTTTTTTCCACCATGGGTGTCCATTGTGGAACAAAAGTGATTCCTTCGCTTGGTATATAATGTCTATGTCTTGCTCGGATATCACTGTGTGTTTTGTGGCAAAATCAATGGCTTTGGAGAACATATAAATTTGCAGTTCTTCTTGCCGTCTATGTTCTTAAACCATTCTAATACGTGGTCCGTGTTTTTCCATTGGTTTAAGGGGACTTTTTTTTCAAGATTTAATCATTCATGTTTTTGGTGATTTTTTTTACTTATCTTTCCGATTTCCGGTTCGGTGGGGTTGATCAGTCTACATGTTGGCTTGTTTAAAAAGTTTGGTTTGTGGTCCTTCAGGGTGATAAAGGCTTGGTTCCGGGCAGTGACATCAATACAGTTGTCTAACTTTAGGTCCGAGGCAATTTTTTTTTGTGTCTTTCATCATTACTTCTCTTTCAGTGATCTCTGCAGCCCTCTTGTATGATTTTGTTAAGTTATTTTCTATGAGGTCGCCGTATTGCTCAGGTTTTAATGTGTGTGTATATATATATATATATAAACTTAGCACAAAAAATAAGGAAATTTGTGTTTGGTAGATTATTACTTTGTTGTAACAATGCTTTCTTGGCAATAAATCTTACATCAGGCACCTGATTGTCAGCACCTGGGGTACCAGAAGCTAAAACAAGAGTCAATAGCAACAGCAAAATGAGCTGTTTGGCATTAGCAGAGAAGATTTGGCAAATTTTTCATGGGCGCAACCCATATACTCAGCTGTGCTGCTCATCCCACAAATGCATGTTCCTTACATATATGGCACCATTTAAAAAGGAAATAAACAGGCTTTCCAACGGTATAAGATTTATTGCCAAGAAGCATTGTTTACATCAAAGAATTAATCTACCAAACACAAATGTCCTTACGTTTTGTGCTAAGTTTATAGATATATATATAAATAAGTTGATAAATAAAATACTAGGAAGAGAAGAGCTAGCTGGTGTCTAGAGCAGTGGCATTAAACTGTAACCCACACAAAGACCCCGGCTGGTGTTGTCTCTGCAAGTCAGACTCTTTGTGGGATTGTAAAAAGCTGCATGTGATTGTTTACCAAATATTGACACTTAGTGGATGAATAATTCAGTCCTAATTGACTCCTGCTTGAATAATTGATGGTGAAAGTGGGTTGGTGTGGTGCAGAATAGAGGACAGTGGAGGAACTTCCTCTGCTTGACCGGTGAGACGAACAGAATGAAACCCGGACACCACACAAATTATTACGAGTGGACACAAAAGTGCTGATGGAGATCAAACTGAACCCCGCCACCTCCAACCCACCCCCAAGAAAACCTTGGTTCTGGCTCTCCCCTACTTTACCTGCATGTGCCACAGCCTTTAACGCTGCATTAGGATCATACAAAAAGCTAAACCACAAGCTGTCTCCAGTTGAATTTGTATCCAAATTTTAAATAACTTTTAAGCAATTTTTTTAAAAGAACAAAAATAATGCTAATCAGCTGTTGTTGTTTTTTTTTATCACAGATTTTAGGTCAATCAAAAAAAATGTACCGTTAGCTGTATTTTGCTGTTAGAGGCCACAGCAGTTGGCTCTTTAATGCAAAGTCTCTTTAGTGACAAATCAATTTTCAACTTCAAGGCGAGCGTAAAACGTTTTTACAGTTTCATAATAGCATTATATTTCAGCTTAGCAACTGAGCTTTTCTCATTCGCAACGACAAAAAAAAAGAAGAGAAAGGCGTAAGAATAGCTTGACAGAAACATAGCTGGTGTCTCTCACAATTTCTCACAATCTGTTTCTTACCCTACCTCCTCCTCCTCCTCCTGTTCCCTCTGACTCCCAGCCTCAACTTTTCTGTACTCATGCATCCTATCTTCTCCACCACCTCCCTCCCCTCCGAGTCGAGCGACACAGTGATGCTATTGAAGGTGGGGAAAGATGAGAGGGGCTGCTCTATCGACCATACTGGAGAGGAGTTCGATACCTTAGCTTTTTCGCCCCCCTTCTCTCTCTCTCTCTCTCTCTCTCTCTCTCTCTCTCTCTCTCTCTCTCTCTCTCTCTCTCTCTCTCTCCTCTCTCTCTCTCTCTCGTCTCTCTCTCTCTCTCTCTCTCACTCTCTCTCTCTTCTCTCTCTCTCTCTCTCTCTCTCTCTCTTGCTCTGTCCGAGTCGCTGGTCACAATGGAGTTCCCACACACGAGGCATCGGGTTTGAGGCTCAGGCTCGCCTCCTCACCTTTCACCATTCATCACAAACTCCGATAAGGAAAGAGAAAGCGAGAGAAAAGAAGAGGGGGTTGAGAGAGAAAGAAGAGAGTGAGAGGGAGGAAAGGAGTGTGAGGCATTTCTGTGAAAGAGAATGATGAGGGGGTAAAGGGCTCAAAGGAAAACGAGGAGAGGCACTTGGGAAGGAGCGAAAGAGACAGAGATGAGAAGAGTACGAAAAAGGATGAAGGGACGGACAAAATGAGAGAGATTAGAGTGAGGCGGAGGGGAGCGAGAAAGGAGCTAGTGTAAAAGTGAAGAAAGGGGAGTTACAGAAAAGAAAGGATGAAAGAGAGAGGGCAGACTGAGGGAGAAAGGCCGCAGGACTCTTAGTGTGTGTGTGTGTGTGTGTGTGTGTGGGGGGGGGGTTACCAGAAAGTCTGGTTCCTCCGCGGCATGGTGTCAAACCTGCAACAATGCAACACACATTAGAAACATGATTTTTTTTGGCTTGTGTAGACCTCTACACATACCTAGGATGTAAAGTACAAACACACAAAAACACAATCACAGACACTTTAGAACACTCACTAATTCTAAATGTACAGGCACGCACACCTGTGTGCCCAGACGCCAATGCCAACGCACTCACACGTACACACACTTTCTTTTTCCTTGTTTTGGATGTTTTTTCCCTCTCTTTTTTCTCCCATTGTTCACAGTAGTTGAGTTTGTATCGTGCAGCACAACTTGCGTTGTATTGGATCTATACAGTACAGTGGGGATTGAGTTTGTAATGTATAGTCACTGAATTAACTTAAGAGTAGGTGAGAAAGGGTAGGGGAAAAAATAAAGAAAAGTGTATACTTCCTCCTACTCCTTTTCCAACATGTAACAAATAATCCAATGCATACGGAGATTCGTTCGCCGAGTTTGATGTTTGATTGGCAATGGCTTATCTGCATGTTATATCCTGCTTGTTTACGGGTGCGAAATAAATCATCATTCATTCATTTACACACATAAACAAGGTCATGGGAATATACAATAATACTTAAGTATTACCAGTATGTCTTACTTAAATTTTACTGTAAGTAATATTGCATGTGTATGCGAGTGTGTGAGTTTACACATACACGCACACATATATGCAGGCACTCATATAATTATAATAGTATAATTGCACATGTGTATACATGCACATCTGCACAACCACACATATACTTCCACATGGGAGCTCATATAGATACACTGATACGGACTAACACGGGTGTGTGTGCACACATGCGCACACACATGCGCGCACACACACACAAATGCACAAAATAACATGCACGATGCCCTCCTCCCACACAATCACTACCCACAAGGCTGAGGAGTAGAGAGGAGCGGCCGTTTTAGTGAAGTGGATTAGGGTCCACAATGCCTTCCTTTATTCCCCGTGGAATGTGACATTTTTGGGGAGTGGAGGCCCAGAGTAAAAACCTTCAACTATTTTCACTTTTTAAAAACAATATCATCAATCAAGCCGGGTGGCCGGCTGTCAGGGAGCCTGAGGAATGCCCCACTTAGCCGTCACATGGCGGTGATTATTGTGTTCATCTTGCGGGGAGATTGCAGGTTATGACAGAGAGCACCTAATAATGTCTCTATTGTGAGTCTGACTAGCAAGACCACTATTGATTTAACCATCCAAGAACAAGGGCCCGCAGACAGAATGTTTTCTCCCCTTTATTGGCATTTAAATTAAAACCTTATTAACCGGAAACAATGTTTTTGATGTAAACACTGAGGACGCGCAAGTGTGATGGGAAAATGAAGGCGCTGAAATTAGAAATACACTTTTGATCGAGGGAGCTAATTCAGGAGGACATAATAAATAGTTGTTTTTTTCCTCAGTACCGCGCCCCGACAGCATGAGAAAATGCAAGGAATACTGTGTCTAATGAGCTGGCCATGGCAACGGCCAAATTGCTTTCAACAAAGATATTATATTTTGCATATTTATCAATTGATGGGTTAGCAATGACAGTATATGAAGAGTAGAAGGTATTTTCTTGTTACGAAGTTTGCCTCAAATCACCCGTGAGTGGCGAGAAGTGTTCTGCAGGGCTGAAAACCCTCGCTCATCAGAAACGGACAAACGCAATGACAAATCGTATCCACTATGACTGCAGCAGCTGCGTCGTTGCGTTTCTGTTACAGTATGTAGAGTCGTGCTCTGTCTGCATGCCCGTTGCATTTTCAAAAACCCGTTCAGGTCACGGAACAGTGCAGCTCAACACGCGGCCGGTGAAATAGGATTGAGGTCATGCGAGAAGGGAGGGGAAGAAGTATTGGCTGCATTAAAGCATTGTTTGGTTTCTGCTTTCACCTGCTACGAACGACACCTACCCATCATCCATCACACTAACTCACTTTCTTTTGTCAAAGTTTATGAGTCACAAAGTGATGGAAAAATGAAAATACATAGCCAAGTAATGGCACAAGAGGGCCTTGTGTGTGTGTGTGTGTGTGTGTGTGTGTGTGTGTGTGTGTGTGTGTGTGTGTGTGTGTGTGTGTGTGTGTGTGTGTGTGTGTGTGTGTGTGTGTGTGTATCATGCCTGGGTTGTTCATCAAATTGTATTAAATCTAAATGTGATTGTGACTGCTGCACATGGTGCTGCACAACGAGGCTGAAATGGTTTTTTATAAATGTCCACACACATGTTGTCATTTATAACTGTTTAGGCTCCCTTGTGTGTGTTTGTGTGCGTGTGCATGTGTTTACAGTGTGTACATATTTGCGACGTTGGGTGTGGATGTAAATTGTGTGCATTTGCATGTATGTTGGTGTGTGTGAGTGTATCTTTTCCCTGCCACCAGCGTGCAGCAGCAGCAGCAGCAGTGAATCAGAGAAGCAGATGTGTGTGATTTACTGAGTGGCAGAAGCTGCAGTGAAAAGGCCTCAAATGTGTTAAACATTATTGGCCACAGATGGGACTGCAATTGCACCTAGCAGCGTTCCCAAATACCATTTCCACAAATCCTGCCCCTCATACACATGTGCATTGCTATTTTTTTTTTGCATTTGTGTGCAAATGTACCATTTCTGTGAGGCTTTTAATGATATATATACTATATATGCCCAGCACTGACCCTGCTGTTGCTTTTTCTTTTTTCTTTTTTTCTTAAACCAGGGTCATCCCGATAGTAGTAAAGAGGCATGCAGGCAGGTTGGTGCCATATGGCTCTCGAACAAAAGCCCCAACAGGATGTTGGATGTAGGGAAGCCATCGGTGTTTCACACATGCAAAGAGTTGACCTCTGAGGGCTGATGAACTGAGAAAGACATAATAGAGGATTGTGGAGCCTCATAAAAAGGAGGGGAAAATGATATTCATTGCTGCTGTGGACCTCATGAATCCTGGATCTCCTCATCCCACTCCCAAACATTCCCACAACAGTCCCTCACTCCCTGGCTCCATCTGGTAGGGGGCCAGGGGGTGTCCCAGAAGCTCCCACCCAACAATCCTTCACTCCCATTACCCAGAATTGACATAGTCACTACTTTTGGGTCATGAGGAAAGGGGAAGGACGTGATCACTCAAAGTGCCACCAGGCCTAATTACTGTTCCTCATCCTCCAGGGCCACAGCTCTGACCTTTGTTAGTCCATCCATCCATCCATCCATACTGCCAATCAGGCACATATCAATTCCTCTAAGCACCCATTAATTCATCCATCCATCCATCATCCGTCCATCTATTCATCCTACCAATAAGGTGATCCATTGATTATTCTAGGCAGCCATCTATTTATCAAAATAGCCAACTAACTCTATCATCTATCCTACCAGCCATGCAGCCATCCATTAATCCATCTATCTACTGATCCATCATCCTGTCTGTTTGTCCTTCTGCCACGATGGGTGAATGACCAGTGAGACACAGACAACTTGTTTCAACCTGGCAACCGCCAGGAAACACCGGCATCAAAATGTCTTTGCTTCTGACAATTTTGACATCTCATGGAAGCAAAAAACGCCACTTTCTACCGGTTAGCGGTAATGCAAAACGAATAGGATTAAAGGACTGGCGGATGCAGAGGGGTGGGGTGCGATAGTGAATTGTAGGGGAGGTAATACTGACTGACACAGAGGGAGGTTTGAAATGAATGAGGGAGGGAAAAGAAGGAGTACTTCGTCTGGATGAACACAGTGCAAGAATAGTGTGTGCGTGGGGTTGTAAAGGGACAGAGAGAGAGACAGAGGGAGAGGGAGAGACAGGGGAGGGTTCAGACTGAGCTGACAGGTGGAATTGGAATCTAAATAGCGGGGAGTGACGTTGACTGACAGCAGCTTAACCCTCACCGCGACGCCCCCTCCCTCCCAGACTGCACTGCTTCCTAAGATACACAGAGCTCGCATTTCATTCCTCCTGAAAAATAGAAAAAGAGAAACATTCAACTCCACCTCCAGGCTTTGACCTTTGTGCTTCTCTGCCTCAGTCCGTGTCCTGATCATTTGCATCTCAGCCTACATCTGCATTAAAGACATGTTTTGTGCTGTGTGAGACTCTACATAAGGGCGACTGCCATGACTTTATGGGAGCTCGTGGAAGATCAAAAATAGCTTCCTCAGAAGGATGACGTACATTTTGTCACAGTTTCATGACTCAACTCTGTCGTTGTTCACCTTTAAGTCAAAAAGACTAAATGAGCTCATGTTCTCTCGCTCTCTCTAGTCCCACGACGGGTCAAGAGGTTTTAACAAAAAGTTTTGAAAACACATTTTAATGGTGTACTTCCTCTTGAGCCAATCCTACCTTAGGCAAACTACAGCCAGAGGCTCTGAAGAGTGTCAGTGATCTTAATGTGGGGTATACGAAAGGTGACGGGCGGCTACATAACAGACCCAGAGGCATTTTATTAGTGGCGTAATGGAGAACTATCACCATAGCTACAGATGAACGACAACATGCACATCACACACACACACACACACACCCACACACACACACTAGCTCATAGACACTACATTGCCAATAATTAGCCAGAGAGCTGACAAGGAGTCGCTAATGTTGGTAATGGCTAGACATGAGAGGAACAGACAGTTTGGAAATGGCAAAGACTCATCTTGTTGATTCACCCTCCTGTTATTTCTCTCATCTCCATCCCTCTACTCCTTTCTTTCTACTCTCATCTCTCACTCACAATCAATGAAACCCTTTCGCTGAGGTAAACAAGGACGTTATGAGCTTTTCCAGAGACCTTAAGAACCAGAATATCAATTGAGGAAGTGCACTGATGGGAATCAGGTCCAGGTCAGAGGAAACATCTCCTACATTAGCAGACCTGCAATGTTCAGCCACGCCAAGGGAACATGTCCTTTTCTCCACCATTTTCCAGAGTGATGACATATTGTAAACTGTACTCTCTTCCTGGTGACTTTTTGATGGTTTATTTACTGAAGATAAATGCTGGCTGATAAAGACATATTATTTTACACCTCCATACCACCTAACTGCTCATTTGATCAGCAATTTCAGCTGAGGACAGTCTGATCTTTTGGAGGCAGATGACACAGGACGGAGGTAAAGATTGACGACTGTACACAACTTCTCAAGCCTCTCCCAAACTCTTGTTTTGAACTTATAGCTTGATAGAAATCCCTGAAAAGTGTGGAATGGCTAGGTTAAGTGGTTTAGAACTGATAGCAACATGAATTACATTTTTCATATAAATGTTCAATGAATTCTGCACGTCACAATGTCAAGTCTCATAGTTATTGGAAATGTTCATGGTGTACATTACAAGACCACACTGGAGTCACGATATCCCGCTTTCTGGCCTTGGATATTGATCACAGTTATTAATAGTGATTTGTCTTCCTAATAACAAAGAAAATACGCATAATAATTCATCCATCCAAGGCCGAGTCATTACACAATGAGCTCCAGATTTAGCTGTTTCCAAGGCTCAACAGCTCCGCGGTTAATGCTCCGTCATAAAAGAAACTGTCTGAGCGACATCACCTCTGACATTTTCTGTAGGCTTTTCTTTCCCCCCCCCCCCACTTCTTCTCAAGACAGGGGAAAGTCTTTCATTTTCTTGGAACAGTCTTGGAACAGTAATAACCATTATTAACATGCCAGTGCCATTGTTGGTTATTTGGGTACAATTACCATGGCAACTGATTCACCTAAGCTGGTTGGAGTAGGCAGTTCTCCAGACTCCTAAGCCACTCCACACTAATCTATGTGAAGGAGAGAGAGACAGAGAGGGAGGTAGAGCGAGGGGGGGGGGAGAGAGAGAGAGAGAGAGAGAGAGAGAGATCAAAGAAAAGAGTGGACTCTAATAAACGAGGGAGAAAACAAGTAGAATTGCCTCATGGTTAATGGGGGATCACGGTAAAGATGTTTGCTGCAAGGCGGCTGCAGATGGGAATCCAGCTTTCAAACAAAGAGCAAAGATCACCAAAAAGCCCAATGTCTAAGTACCTTGAATTTTAAAGACTCAAGTACACGGTCAAGGGGAAAGTAGTCAAATGAACTATTGACACAGATCTCTAAAACGTATCGACGTGTATGCAACTTGTTTGCCTCTCAATCTAAAATAAACTACAATTGGTAACAAGATTTTATATGGTTGAGATAATGTTAAAACGTTTAAAAAGACCGTAATAGATGACAAAGAAATACACATGTGCATCCCCTACACGCACACATCCATGCCTGCCCACCCACCCACCAACACACACACACACACACACACACACACACACACACACACACACACACACACACACACCATCTATCACAGCACCCCTGCCTGAGGGTCCATGGCTAGATTTTCAAAGGATGAATGAAGAATCACCCATCGACCTGCCTAGGAATGAGCACATGGACACACACACACACACACACACACACACACACACACACACACACACACACACACACACACACAACACACATTGATGCATGCCTCATTTCCATCCATTTTCTCTCTCATCCACTTCATCGTTCTCACTCACCATTACACTGGTCTAACATTGATTAAACGTGTCTGAGCACCGTCAACATGAAAGGAAGACACAGAAGAATTTAAGAGAGAGCAAGGGACAGAGAGAATGAGAAAGGAAACGAGAGAGAGATGCCATTTATTTTGAAGAATGGAAGACCTGTGTGTGTTTACTTGGACGGATTGTCAGAGGAGCTAGGGCAGTAGGTACTGCAGGGGGAAGGGGTGAATATGAGGGATGTAGGGATTTTTTTCCCGCTCTTTGTCTCCCCGTTTGTGTTATTCCTCACAGCACTAGAGGTGCACTGATAGAATATGACAAAACACACACACACACACACACACACACACACACACACACACACACACACACACACACACTCCAGCAGGGGGGCTTATGCACAAACTTATGCCTGCACAAATCTACAACTACACATATGCAAACATACACACATGAAGGCACAAGTTCATAGGCAGGCAAGTGCACCGGCCACGGATCTCACATGTGCATGCATGCATGCATGCTTAAGTGACCTCACGCCAGCCAACACAATGAAACACAACACACACTATTGACTGGAAGCACAGATTTGTTATCAACACTTCCATCATGTAATTCAAAGGGTACAACAATCTTATCGAACACATTCTCACAGCAGACCACTGACAGCGTTGAGAAGCCAATCTAAAAGATGGTGTTCCAGTTGATCTTTTCAGGTAACACAGAAAAAAAAAATCAACCAAAAAGAAAAAACTACAACAGATATTCACTCCAAAGCATCATACCAAATATGATCATTTGGGAAAAAAAAAATAAGTGTATACTTATGTAACCAACCACAAGCAACGATTAACTTGTATCTGTATTGATTATATATATATATCATACCGGCATTGGTTTATTGTTAAACATGACACTACTGTTACCATGTATGTTCATTTTTCAACCTCCTTTGACAAAATGAGTGCAGACAGAAGGTGGTTGCGTTGCAGAGAGCGCTAATACAATAGCATCCCAATTAAGGTTGTCACCTTTGATTTGTGAAAAACTGAGACACACACTCACAGTTTTTGTTTTGTTTTGGGGGGAGGTTAAACCATATTTGCAACATACTATGTTAGCAGTTGTAGCACTCTTATTGCCTCTCTTACCTATATTTGTCCTGTCGCAGACACACCTGACATAGTTGCATTCACTCTGGACTGCTGTGTCCCTTTCTACATTAAATACATTTTTTTTACTTTAAAATGTAAACATTTGTAGCGAGCTGGTGTGAAAGGAGGCAAGAGGCAGAGATCTTCTTTTAATGGCAACTCCTATGTCCCATACACCGCAAGACCCCAGGAGTGCTCTTTTATTTTTGCCCCCAAAATGGTTGCCGAACAATACTTTTCCCTCTGAGGTCACTATTTAGAATATCAGTCTTAGTCACAGTCCTTCAGTCAGTCAGTCAGTCAGTCAGTAAAATTGTTGTCTACCCAGTCTGAGTCGAACCCCCAAACAAACAACACCAAAATAACCAAAACATGAACTAAAATGGCCATTACATAGCCCCTACCTGAGGGGTCAGTTGTCCTCAACAACCCCCATCACCCAATACATTGTCACTCAAATGTCCAGGGTGCTGTCACTGGCGAACAGGCTGTTTGGGGCTCACAGGAAGTGCAACTGGGGGAGAGGCAAACTGATCGGTGCATGGTGTGCTACTGTTGCCCCCGACCCCAACAACAGGCAGAGTAAGGGGATGATCTGGGGAGAGTCTGTCCTGGTGCAGCACCACCATGCACCCCTGGCTGGGCACGTGCATCTGGGACAGCACCTCAGACAGCTGGCCCAAGACCTTGCAGGGCCCCTGCCAGTGGCTGTGAAGCTTGGGGGAAATCCCCTTCTTGTAAATGGGACAATACACCCATACCTTGTCCGCTCGAATGAAAGCCTGTCCAAGGCACCATGTGTCATAGGCCCTCTTCTGCCACACTCTGGCATTGGCCTGCACCCGGTGGGTGTAGTCGTGGACCACCTGCAGGCAATCCCTTAGTATCCGGAGGTAGTCCATTTCTTTCCCCCCAGCAATCTCAGGCTCAGGCAGAGCCCCGAATACCAAATCCACCGGTGTCTGGAGCTCCTGCCCAAACATGACAGCAGCAGGCATGCACTGGCACTGATGGGCATTGGGGTAGGCCAAGATGACTTGGGCTTCAGTGAGAGCTGCCTTGAGTTGGGTGAAGATTGCAGCACAGGTGTGCTCCCAGTCAAATGGCCGTCCCTTGTCAGTCAAGTGGTGGAGTGGACTGGCAATTGTGGCGAAATCCCGGATGAAACGGCGGTAGTATGACACCTTGACAAGGAAATTTCACAGCTCGTCGACATTAGCAAGGGTTGGCCAGTCTCGGAGAGTAGCCACCTGAGTTCGATTGGTGATTATGCCACACTCACTGACTATGTGGCCCAGGAACTTCATCTCCCTCATCAGCAGGTGACATTTAGGTTTCAGTCACAGCCCAGCCCGCCGGATGGCGGCGAGGTGCCATATTAATCCATTAATGAAAAAAAAAAACCAAAAAATGTTGCAGATCAGCAGTTGCACAGGAGACGCAGTTTCCCTCTGGTGAAACCTGCAGCTGGCAAGTGAAAAAAGGTGGTTGGCGACTCCACATGTATCAAATCGCACATGTGGTAGACTACACCTTTCCTAACCCCCATAAGAGCTGTGCAATAATGGGACCTGAGGATAAGATGGAATAAACATGCCAAATTGGGGTAGGGGCTCAAAACAGTATTTCTTCGAGTATCTCGAAAGTTTTCTTAGTTTATTCAATTGCAAGATGACACAGCCTTTTCTGCCAGAATAAACAATGGGAGCATTGATGAGAGAGAGAAAAAAGAGGAGTCTGCGATATTCATGTCATTATATGCCTTCATATGATCCTGTGTTTGACGATAGTACAAATCACAGGGCAGTGGATACTGAGGTTTCCATCCATTTAGCTTACTGTTAAGGATCGATTTCAGTTGGGCTCTTACTGACCATGGCATTCACAGAGAGAAGAGCAGAGAGTTGATACTGACTGAGGTGAAAGTCGCCATTATCTTCTATGGCATCCGCATCCACGGTATCAGAGAATGAAGAGGGAATCATTGGAGGACTTAGCTCTAATCAAAGTGAGACTTGTAAATGATGCATTCGTCAATGAAATCCAGATGCATGCTGGCTAGGTAGAGATGGTGCATGTGTGTGTGTGTGTGTGTCTGTTTTTTGTTTTTTATTTTACTACTTTATTAATCCCCGTGGAGAAATGCATGCTCTGCATTTAACCCATCCTAGCTGTGTAGCTAGGAGCAGTGGGCAGCCACCATTCAGCACCCGGGGACTAACTCCAGTTCATCTTGCCATGCCTCCCTCGGTCAGGGGCACAGACAGGAGTATTAACCCTAACATGCATGTCTTTTTCATGGTGGGGAAAACTGGAGCACCCAGAGAAAACCCACCACAGACAACGGGGGAGAACGTACAAACTCCACACAGAGGACGACCTGGGATAACCCCCGAGGTTGGAAAACCCCGGGGCTCGAACCCAGGAGCTTCTTGCTGTGAGGCGACGGCATTAATCACTGCACCACCATACCTATACTGTGTTTGTATCTAGGTGGGTTGCCATGCCATTGCAATATTTGTAAACAGGCATTTATGTGGCAATGTATGTGTTGGTGACTCTCAAAGACATTGTGTGCAATTTAGAGAGTGTGCACTAGCATATGTGTCTCGGAGAGAGAGTGCAAATATGTGCATAAGAGTGTATAGGACGAGTGAGACAGAAATACAAGGTAAGAGAAGGAAGGTGACGATATGTGTGTTACTATTTGTGTGTGTATGAGTGCCTGTTGATCCCAAACAGTCGGATGGGCCACAGGATGTGGTGAATAAACCATGAGATCTCCAATCGTTCCAAGTGGAACATTTATTCCGCAAGGGAGGAACTGAAACAAGATTAAGGGGGGGAAAAAGAAGACAGCTACCCCGAAGCCATCTAGGTCCACTAATTCTACCACTCACAACAAACAAAATAACTTTTCACTGCCCAGAGGGCATGTCAATCTGCCTCAGCTTCTTCTTCTTTTTCGTCTTCAGTTCTGCCGGAACTCCTCCAACCCAACTGTAGAGGCCCGGCTCTTGCAATCGCAGTAGAAAGGGACATCAATTCTCATAAACAAAAGATGAGATAGGCTAAATGAGATACTCAGGTGAGGAATATTTTTGCCGGCTGCCGGCTGGCATTCAGGACTGTATTTGGTCTGCAGGCGGCACTCAAATTTGATATCTGTTTAGATTTATTTTGGCCCCAGGTGATCTCCTTTGATGTGTGGTCGGGCTGGGGTCTGTCTCAACCTGCACGGTTTATATTCGCCTCCTGGCTAGCCATGTCTGACTATACCTTTGCTTGGGTTTTCGTTTGATCCAGGTGTGTGTGTGTGTGTGTGTGTGTGTGTGTGTGTGTGTGTGTGCTTGCATTCGGGGGTTGTTCATATCTGTACTGAAACAGAACACGAAGGGGATTTTTTTTCTTCTACTGTTCTACAGGAGGAATTATGGCTTGCCAAATACAATGTCTCCGTGTCCAACGTTGTCTTGTCAATCTGTCAAAAATATGCAACTGTTTTGCAGCAGTTTCCAAGTGGGAAATTTCTTGCTAATGTTTAGACGCCAATAATGACCTCATCACACAGGGGCATTCCCCTTAATGTCATCCTTTCAATTAGAGCATGTATCAGCAACAGAAGAATAAAAAAATGAAACAATTTGGGCGTCTGGTTAGCGTAGTGGTCTATGCCACTGCCTACCAACATGGGGATCGCCGGTTTGAATCCATGTGTTACCTCTGGCTTGGTCGGGCGTCCCTACAGACACAATTGGCCACGTCTACGCGTGGGAAGCCGGGTGTGGATATGTGTCCTGGTCGCTGCACTAGTGCCTCCTCTGGTCGGTCGGGGCACCTGTTCAGGAGGGGAGGGGGGACTGGGGGGAATAGCGTGATCCTCCCACGTGCTACGTCCCCCTGGCAAAACTCCTCACTGTTAGGTGAAAAGAAGCGGCTGGCAACTCCACATGTATCAGAGGAGGCATGTGGTAGTCTGCAACCTTCCCTGGATCAGAAGAGGTGGGTGGAGCAGTGACTTGGATGGCTTGGAAGAGTGAGGTAATTGGCTGGATACAATTGGGGAGAAAAAGGGAGGGAACAACCCCTCCCCCCAAAAAAACAAAAACAAAACAAACATCCATCCATCCATTATCCGAACCACTTATCCTTCTCTCAGGGTCACGGAATGCTGGAGCCTGTCCCAGAAGCCATCGGGCGGCGAGACACCCTGGACAGGCCACCAGGCCCACACACACATTCATACCTAGGGACAATTTAGTACGGCCAATTCACCTGACCTACATGTCATTTTGGACTGTGGGAGGAAACCGGAGCACTGGGAGGAAAGCCACACAGACACAGGGAGAACATGCAAACTCTACACAGAGGATGACCCGGGACCACCCCCAAGGTTGGATTACCCCGGGGCTCAAACCCAGGACCTTCTTGCTGTGAGGCGACCACGCTAACCACTGCGCCACCGTGCCACCCAAAAACAAACAATTAAATAAAATGCTTTTTTTTTCTATCTAATTTTGTGCCAGATAATTTTCAAACTTTTGAACACATTTAAGATGCTGCGCACACCTGTGTGTGTCTGACTGCTAAGTCACCAATTACCTGATGCATGTCTACCTGATGGAGAACCACGTAGACTGAAACACTGATGCTTCTTAGTAACTATATCTACTTGCAGATGTAAAATGGTGTGACTTTTAACCCTTTTAAACCATATTTGAAAGGCAGAATACCAGAAGCTGACCAATCATCAACAACCTCTGTTTTCACATTCTTCAGGTTATACAACAGGTGCAATCCGTAACAATATTCTGAGAAATATGCTCCATCCCGTCTCACAACACTTATCTATAAACCCAATATTTACTTACAGTATTTGAAAAAAAAGAAAAAAGGGGAGAATAATCAACACTTTCGATCCGCTGCAGTCCAGACTTTGCCAAAGAAGCTGTTAAGTGTGCCCTGGTTTAGTGACAGACATCTCAAATAGTAGGAAACAGCATTTAGCATGCATCCAGTTTTAATGTTTTAGTATGATTGGAGCCATAAATACAATAAAGTGTCTTCACTGCCGAAGGCACCGCTTAAAACTTGTATCTATTAATGAAACTGTGCTGTGCAAGGAGAATTTGTGAAGAAAGAAAATTGGCTTTAAGTGAATACCATGTATATTACACCACCAGTAATTCAGTGTGCAGTATATATCTTTGCAAATTAAGCTAGCCATTGGCATTAGCCAAAATACTGGTATTGATCTGTGTTGTGTCCATTGCACAGACATGGGAATAACCAGAATACTTTGAGCCAATATCTATGGCTGTGTCACAGGCTGTGCTCTGGTAATTCATGTCTGTCACTGTGCTGTTTTGCTTTGCTTTTTTTTTCTCTTTGGGGCACAGAGGCAACTAACAACAAATGCAACATGTTGTAATGGCATGTAATTAATAGCTGTACTTATTCTTTTCATGTGTAAATACAACAATTTAAACATGAAACAAACAGCATGAATAGCATTTCACAAACACAAGGTTGTGAGTAAGGCCACGTTAATTTGCCAGCGCGGAGCAATTAGGTGCAACACAACGCTTATTTCATCTCTCCGGTCCTTTGGGATATGATAATGCACTATGCAGCACAGCATTACATGGGTAGACACTGCACATTGATGCTTTCAAGTGATTGTTAATTATTCATTTTATATATTTTCAACCGTGTCCAACTGGGATTGTAGCCAAAAGCCAACTCCCCATCGGCAGTCTCTGTCAGAGATCCACAGACCTCAGATTGAAGCTGTTCCATTATTCAGTGAAAAACATATACATAGGGAAGCAAAGTGGGGTTTGCCTTGCCACTGAGTTACTGTCTTTGTTGCAAACCTTTGTTTTCCAAAGGTTTGTGTGTGTGTGTGTGTGTGTGTGTGTGTGTATGCATGTTCAAGTCAAGTCAGTTTTATTTGTATAGCCTATTATCAAAAATTACAAATTCGCCTCAGTGGGCTTTACAGCAACACAACATCCTGTCCTTAGACCCTCGCATTGGATATGGAACAACTCCCTAAAAAAACAAAAACAAAAACCAAAAAAAACAAAACCTTTAACAGGGAGAAAAAAATAGGAAGAAACCTCAGGGAGGGCAACAGAGGAGGGATCTCCCAAGATGGACAATATTCGATGGGTGTTGTGTGTACACAATTTACAGAATATAACATTGAAAGAGGATAACAGAATTACAATGGAATTATAAGATATATGAAGAATATGATGAGCAGGATGCCAAGCAGTGTCCAGCCTATAACCCGAGCCATGCGACCACCATCACCAACCACCATGGAGACCTGACTGGAGGACAGACTACACATGCACACAGGCGAGACTCACATCACACCATTCACACACATGGGAGAAGAGGCAAGAAAAGACATGAGTCACACATCAGAGAGAGAGAGAGAGAAGGATACAACTTTGAAACAGGATATGGATAGCTAAGATATATAAATTAATTGGTATTCATTGGTATTTGTGTGTGCATGGGTTTGCCCACCTGTGCTACCATGCATAGGTATAGATGTGTGTGATCTTGACCACCCTGTTTGTGTTGATGAAAAGTGGGCAGGCCCTGACTGTCACTCAGAGCTGCTTCATCATAGAAGCAGCTCTGATGAAGAGATTAAAAAAGACCCACACACATCCTCCACCTCCATCGCTGGTTAATGTGACATGACCTTGTCCAACAAATAGTTATGACGACAGAGTTTAGCGAAGCACATCAAAAACACCAAGGGGCCCTTTCAAATCAGTTGGTGATGAAAACCGTCCTGACTTTAAGTGCTTTTGAAAGACAAGGCCAAGGGGTCTGAATACTGCTGCTAATATAATTAAAGCAGGTTCACACAGGTCCTAAGCCCCGGGCTGCGGGTCAGCTTCCCTGCCCAGGGATCGACTTGATTCCTGGGCGAGAGACAAGAGCCGTGGCCCCTTCCAGTCCTCAGTCCCCCTTTAGGCCCTCACCTCTCATTTAACCCACATGCACAGGGGTTGAAAAGGCCTTGTTGTGTAAGAGTAATGAGAGGCATTATGGAGTTGGATGTCATCTAAAAGAGGGGGAGGGGATGTGAAGCAAACCCAGCCAGAAGGTTTCACAAGATCAGGACCTGGCGGCAAACCTTTGACCTTTGACCCAGCGGATTAGTCCCAGGGGCCAGGGGATCGACACCGACGCTAAGCGGGGAGCCATGCTGCTGTAGAGCCACTAAGAGATTTCCGAAAAGTAAACGGACTCGTGGATTGAGAAAGAGCCAGGGCAACTCAGGCAAGTGATTCATTAATAAACAGAGGCATCTGAAACTGTTAAGACTGCTGCCCCCCCCCCCCCCCAAAAAAAATTACTTCATTTTGCAAACTAATTTTGCAATTTTGGACTTCACAGCAAAATTAATCCTGTTCATCTGCAGTTTTGAAGGGTGTTAAGCAGAAAAATAAAAGGAGGAAGAGGAAGATGAGGATGATAGTGAGCATCATGTTGAAGTCTTTGTTCGTTACCGCTTGGCTAAGCTCCTGTTGCTGTTGTACCCAGATATCTCAACCCTTGACCACCCGTTGAGCTGTGGATATATGGGAGAACCCACAAGCAATGTCTTGCAGGTTTAAGACTGCACAGCACACCAGGGAAGCTCTCCCCCCCACCACCCACCCAGGGAGACGCAGCATCCTGAGGCTTCATTTGGGGCTTTTAACACACCTTTCCCTAGTGGAACAAATAGTAGACATCAAAGACGGATTAATATAGCAAAAACAGAGGGGGGAACTAATGATGGCCAAAGGGATGGTACAGTAAAGCAGTTTCTCGGTTCACCACTACAACTTTTATACCGGGTCCTATCGATGTATACATTGCATCAGGGTGCTGGAGGACACAAGTGCTACCCATGCAGTTCTAACGGCTTCAATGATTTATGCCGTCTTCACACGAGAAGTGACACACGCTAGTATTCAATTCACTTTCAATGAGAAGCAGGCAGGCAGGGCGAGCGGGTTGGGTGGCGGTATGGCGGGCGTGCAGAGACCCAAGAGACATGCCACGTGTGTGCACGAATCGAGAACACGTCCGCCTGCCTGCGAGATAGAGAATATTCAATTTGTGAAGTGTCGGCACGGGATTTTATATGGAATTGACCAATCAACATACGACACCCTGTTTAGCCAATTAGATTTAGCAGTGCCAGCTAGCACTATTATGTGTGCTTATGAGCCGTAAGTTAACGTTCATATATAATTTCCTAATTACCGGTTTTACACACAGGAAGTGACACCCATTCCCATGGTTATCTCACCGCGTGACATATTGCTTTTGCTACTCCGCACAGTCTGTCCGTCACATGAGAGGCGGGCGGAGGGTGTGGGATGGAGAGCGCGGGATCACCTCCTGTCTAAAAATGCCATTACTGTTTCTGTAACTCACAACTGATGTTCCCCCACTCAGCGTATTGTCAGTCCACTGTGCACACATGAACCTACATGAACAAGGAGCATCCTCATCTGATTGGTGAATGGGTGAGTGGGACCCAAGGCCTATTAGATTTTACCATTCCTCACTGGAGGTTTGTTGCCCATGTGACACAATCTCCTCAGGTTTATTGATCTCCTGTTCAATGCCCCCCATGGTGGAGGTGTAAATCACTCAAAACATGCCCAGATAGCTAAAGAAGGGCTAGTATTTTTATCTTTTGCAGTATGTCTGAAAACTGTTGATCATCTAGAAAAAAAATAAAAAACCTGTCATTTTTACTTGCATTTCAAACTGTGACCCAACCCCACATTGGATTTCTGTATGGAAATGCACTTTCATCATGTCTATGTATAGTTTTTCTTCCTTTTCGTCGCCTGCCAACTCATTTTCCATCCTCCTTCTCATTTCTGCCCTTCCTCTTTCTCTCCCTCTGTCTCATCCACTACTCCCATCATGGCCAAAAGCAAGTTGTTAGGAGAAAACTGGAATTGAATCGGAAATACTTTTAACTGAACAGTCAGAGGTCAGCATCCGCACAGGGATCAGGACTGTAGTCAGTGCAGCCAAGGGAAAATAACAAATGGGAAAGATGATGCTGAAACAACACACTCTGCCCAGATGGTCTTAGTCATTGGCAGTTGCCCATTGGCATAACTGCCATAACTTTGTTGGCACCGCTCTCCCTTTTTGTTCATCTTCATTTTCTTCTTCTGGTTAAAGTATCAGTGTCATTCAGTGGTTACACTGCTGTGTATTTTATCAAAAGCATTGAGGTCGTTTGAAAAACAAACCCACAAATCCGTGGTGACAAAACAGAGGCACCATTATTCTCAGTTGAATTTCATCATGCATTCCTGGCACAAGGTCAAAGTTCAAATTTATCTTGCATCAACCTGCGTGTATTGCCTAACAGAATTGTAATTGTAAAACAGTCCATTATTGATAGCAAATATGCAGAGCTCATGCAACTTGTTTGCATGGTTCTTTCCAAAGACCCTACCAGGGATTTGACTTCATAAAAGGCCTTGTTTACACACTAAAGGCTTTGGTTTCTAGAGCAAATAACCAGGCGCCACAGTATTTCCCTGCCCCATGCTAAAACACAAACTGTCGTTGGGAGAGTGCACATACACTGTCCGCTCCTGAGGTTGGAAAGTGTAATGGGATTACACCAATTGCATCAATATCAATGAACAAATGGTGAGAGAGACAACATTGGACTATTTGTTCAAGAGATTTGCAATGTTTTAAACTAAATCTTCACTCAAAGTCCCTATTCAGTTTCAAAAGTTGGTTGCTTGCATTGCCCCCATGCAGGAGCCATTGATCTGGCTATGTGTAGGAGTGCAGTGACAGCATTTAGATGCTACACTTCCTCGAGGCCCATGTGGGGAGGATGATTAAAGAGGAGCGAATATAAGAAAGTGTAACATCAAAGTGCAACATTTCAGTATTCTCCTTTTTTTTAATCTAAGAATATTTTTTTGGGCATTTTAACCTTTTCATTAAACAGTGATAGCAAAAAGGCAAACAGGAAATGGGGGGACAGCGAGCGAGCGAGCGAGAGAGAGAGAGGGAGAGGGAGCAAGAGAAAAGAGGAGGTAATGGAGATGTTAAAGTGGAATGGCTGTAATACTTCAGATGTAGGTTGGTAAAGAAACAGGAAAAAGAGGCAATTATCAACATACTGTAAAGGGGGATGCAATTTGCAAATGTAAACGAGTTGGGTACAAGGCAGTAAGTGCATGAAAAAATGAAATTATGGTTCAGCTAAAAAGAAAACAACACTCGGGCTTCATGTATAAATTGTGCATATGTACAAAACCTTTGCATACACAATTTTCACGCACATGTAGGATTTATAAAAAGCAAACTTGGTCAAAGGTCACTGGCTGGAATTGAACTGGCAACGGTTGTGACCATGTGGCATGCCCTGCAACCATTCGGCTAGGGAGGCACCCCTCGGTATTCGTCTTTGGCCATTGCAGGAAGTAAGATAGTGGGAGGAAGAGATCACTAGAAAGAGAGCAAGAGAGACTCGGAGAAGGCTGTGACCGGGTGAAGAAGGAACGGGGGAGAGAAAAGGGTGATCAAGGCAGAGCGGGGGGAGAGGGGAGGGCAAATGCGGGGCTATTTTATCTCATCTGCCATGTAATCCCCTGCAAAACACACACACAAAAAAAAGTGACAGAAAGCGAGCCATAGCCGGAAATGAAAGGCGATAAACAGGCTTGACTACAGCCTCCATTACCTATCATTACACTGCCCGCTCAGGGACAGGATGCCATTTTCCAAAGTCGTGGAGATCCGCTGAGGATAAGGAGCCCAAAATTATTACAGCCGTTTCATAAATAGATGTGTCATATCTGTCCAATCACTGTCTAGAGGGAATTTGTGAATTGCCCGTCTCTGGTCATTTACTGGCGAATCACTGAATGGCCTCTTCAGCCCCTCATTTTGTTCCTTTGATGAGAAAGGAAATGCTTTCCATTTATTTTGATTTTGCAGAGAGATTTTGGGTTGAAATACACTCTGACATGCAGCCAGAGAAGTTTTGCATTTAGGCTAACACCATTATAAAACGCAGGGTCAAACATAAGTTATGACAGCGCGTAACATGAGTAATATAAGTCTTTTGGCCCATTCTTACTCGACTAATGTTTGGAAAAACTGGATATATATATATATATATATTTTTTTTTTTTATGTATTATTGTTTTTGATGGCTTAGCAGTGGCCTCGGGTCAATTTTCCAGCACTCGGAGGAGTCACGGCAATTTGACAAGATAAAAACGGAACATAAACATCAAAACCTTTCTTTTTCTTTTTCTTTCTTTCCCCTTAACTCTGTAACTATCAACCGTTTGACCTCCATGTTAGCCTCGGAAAGTGTGGGGCTGGGTAGTCGGGGCATGTTGGCGAGGGAAATTGCTTCTCATTTTTCACTGTAGCCTTTTGTTTTGTTTGGGCTGTGCTGGGATATGACTGTGCACTCCTTTATCATGTCTGAAAGGGAAAAAGAAAAATCACCCCATCGAGAACAATAGCTGCTGAAAAGTGACAGAAAGGCAGAGAGAGAGAGAGAGAGAGAGAGAGAGAGAGAGAGAGAGAGAGAGAGAGAGAGAGAGAGAGAGAGAGAGAGAGAGAGAGAGAGAGAGAGAGAGAGAGAGAGAGAGTACAAATGGCAGTCTCAAAGAAGAATGACAAGAAATCCCACCTCTTCTCTCTCTCTTTTCCTTTCCTTTTTTTTTTTTGGTCCTGTCCACTGGAAAAATATGAGCCATCTAAAAGCATTTACATGTTCTCGACTCTCCAGCTTTTTGTTTGCGTACTTGCTTAAGTGCAGATAATTACCATTTTCTAGTGGAGGAAGAAATCCACGCTCTTCACATGTGAGCGAGTGTTGGGAGAAAGGGATGTAATGCACTGCCATTGGCGGTAATTTCTTCCACAAAATAGGTCAATTAAGACCCCTAACGGGAGACAGTAAACAGCTTAAAATACGTGTTTACCTCTCCTAAAATGAAGAATAACGTGTAACTCCAAATCTAACTTAATTTCTTCTGGCAACCTGTGAAATGTTTGCCTATCATTATGGCTTTGCTTGGTTTTCAGTCTGCAAAATGCAGATTTGATTATATCATTTGGCCTTTTTGCATTTGTGAAACTCATGTGAAACTTTTTGGAAGCTTTCTTCCCTGGCCCACGAAGTTAAGATTTTACTGAAAAGACGCCCGGGACAGACCCAAGACATGCTGGATGTCCCCGCTAGTCTGGGAACAACTTGAAATCCACAAAGAGGGAGCTGGAGGAGGTTATGAGGATCTTGGATGGCCTCCTTTCTCAGCTGCTACTGTCACCCCATCTCAGGTAAGCCGCAAATACAGGGTGCTCAATCTCACCCTTTGAGGCAACATGACATCCACGGATCAGAGCTCTTCTGAAAAGCAGACAACCAACGCTGTCATCGTTAAACCGCTGCGGTGGCAATTCAAGGAAATCGCCTAAATCCTGTTTTTGAAAGATGGGCGCTTGACAGCTCTGCAGTAAAGACGTGGAAACAAGTTCAAACGTGTCATCCAAAGAGGAAAGGGTTTTTTCAGTGGTTTGAACTTTGCTCAGAGGTTGTTTTTTTTCCCCCCCAATTACTATTTGCCCGATACAATGGTTACCTGTGAGTGTGGTTCTCCTCTGATTACGAGGAGTTTTCCTCCATGTGTGTTCACATCAGTCTTCCCACAGTCTCTCTGTAGCCTTAAAGCTAGGGTCATTATCTGTGCAGGAGAGAAAAATAAATACAGATGCCATATTGCCATCGACCATCAGACAGACACCAGGAGGCAGGGAAGGCATAGCAGAGTTGAAGATGTACAATCCAGCAACAAAGCAGACAATTCTGCAAGATATCTTGCAAAATGTTGTGTAAAAAAAAAGTGCACAGATTAAATATCTGCTTCCCAAACCATTGGGTTGGGCTTTCTGATTATTCAAACATGGAGTTCCCCGCACCACTGGCAACTATGCTAACTAGTCGACTAAAGATTCTGACCCATTAGCCAAGGGCTAGCAAGTCTACACATCCGTGGTCATACACCGTTACACTAATGTAAAATTGTGCACCATAAGAGAAAAAAAAATAGCTGCTTGTTTTCTTGTTTTTACAGGTTTTGTTTGCCTCGTTGGCTATAAAGAGAGAGCCATGTTTCTGTTGATGGCACATCGGTATGCTGGGGGGGAGCTGTGCACTGAGCTGATGAAGAAACATGGCAGCTAGAAATGAGAAGTGACACACAGGCATGTAGAAGGACACATGGGCACATAAACACCCACTCCTGCTCAGTTAGTTTTGTTGTCATTGATTCTCTCTCTCTCTCTCTCTCTCTCTCTCTCTCTCTCTCTCTCTCTCTCTCTCTCTCTCTCTCTCTCTCTCTCTCTCTCTCTCTCTCTCTCCTCACACACACACAAACATAATTGTGCACTAACTTGTGCAGTCACCCATTTACAGTTTTGCTAGCCGAGCAGCACACACACACACACTCAGTCATATGCACACTCACTTACACTTACACACAGACATACACACAGACAAGCGAGTTTTTTCTTCCCTTTTCTGGAGCTGGCGTCTGTCAGTGTGTGAGGAGGGACAGAGGGGGAGCTTAGTAAGGTCTGTGGTGTGTGACCATGGCAGGCTGAGCCACTTCACAGTGAGATTGCAGAGCTTATCTGAGTCAGGGGGCCAGGTCAGGAGGGGTCACTGCTGTTATTTGCCATGCTGATAGACTGGGTAATGAGAAAAGCTCCTGACACAGAAGGCACACTCCCCGGGAGCCAGCGCTTCACAGCATCCTACCATGCATTTCCCCAGTACTCCACCATCGCCGGCATCCTTGACAGCCTGGTCTGTTCCTTGAATTTCTCATCATGTGACGGGGGGAAAAACTTACTGAGCAGAAATTATGAAATAATCCAAATTGAAGTTTTGCATGGAAATCAAAAGAATAAAAGAAAGAAAAGTGTAAAAGCCTTCTTTTAACTTTTTCAATGAGAGGTGTGTCTTGGGTTTAATAACCTTGTTTTCCTCTAAGCCTCATGGATTGTGTAAAAGCACTGTCAATATAGTTTAAAAACATCTGCTTAGGCATGTAAATTGTATGCGACACTCGTTCCCTCGGTGGAGTAATTCTATCTGTATGACAGTTTTCGTTGGTTCGGTGATGATAATGATGATGACAGTAGTGCTTATGATGATGGTGCCTGTAATAGTGTACTGTTTCTCTGTGGGCACCTGAAAACCTGATTAACATGCTGAGACCAAGGTAGCCTCCTTACTTGGTACTAATCCTTTTTCGATGGCACAATGTGTTAACATTTGTGTTACTGAAGCTGTCTGCAATACCAACTGGTCATTTCCTTAAAAAAAAAAAAAATCAGTTAACCCCCAATCTCCAGGGGCCTCATGAATGTATAAACTTCACATTGGATCTACACTAAAAGCATAGTATGCACAAAAAAAAACAAACAAAAAACAAAACAAAAACCTGTGTATGTACAAAACTAACTGGATTTATAAGACCTTCCGTATGCCAAATCCTGTGTACTTTCTCTTTACAAACTCCAAACCAACTTGACACTGTGCGCACATGGTTTTTCATCCTACCATGCTACCACTCAAAAGCAGCCATGGTTGTCGAAACACTTTTTTTGGGGGGGGGGTCCCCCTTTTTCTCCCCAACTGAATCCGGCCAACTACCCCACTCTTCCGAGCCATGCCGGTGGCTGCTCCACCTTCTCTGCTGATCTGGGGAGGGCTGCAGACTACCACATGCTTCATCCGATACATGTGGAGTCGCCAGTCGCTTCTTTTCACCTGACAGTGAGGAGTTTCGCCATGGGGACATGGCACGTGGGAGGATCACGCTATTCCCCCCCCAGTTCCCCCTCCCCCCTGAACAGGCGCCCCGACCGACCAGAGGAGGCACTAGTGCAGCAACCCGGACACACACCCACATCCGGCTTCCCACCCGCAGACACGGCCAATTGTGTCTGTAGAGATACCTGACCAAGCCAGAGGTAAAACGGGGATTCGAACTGAAGATCCCTGTGTTGGTTGGCAACGGAATAGACCACCACACCACCCAGATTCTCCAAAATACCTTCTTTCTTTTTTTTACGTTCAAATGCAGATTGACAAACTCGCATTTCTCAGTAAACTCAATGGCAAGAAACCTAAAAAAAACCACAATCTCACAATATGTGAAATTGAGACGCTGGTTGATGAGGTAGAGGTCTGGAAATATAAACGATTTAGTTATGTTTTTAGTTGGACTAATCAGCAAATAGGGAATGTGCTGAGTGGCAACGTGTCACAAAAAGTGGTAAACACAGCCAACACTCAGCCCCATCCTGTTAATGAGTTGAAGAAATGGTCGGATACGAACGTGGACGTCTGCTGGCTGGCAGAGGACACACTGGAGTTCACTGCCTTTGACGCCAGAGTTGCTGATGTTAGGGGGAAAAGTGATGGACAGGGAGACAAACTGTCATCATTTTCTCGTTTCTTAGCAGCATTCACAAACACCATCTCGGGTTTTCAAAACACGTCTAAAGTTATGAAGAGCAGGCTGCACATGCAGGCTAAGTTGGTGTATTATTTTACAAACTGACAATGTAATGATAGTGTCTGCTGGTGGAGGGGGGTTGTGCACCACTAGACTACTGCAGGACAACCAGGCGGTGCACTCACAGATGTCCGCTGTAGCTTATATTGAAAAAAATCTGCCAGAAAACAAACATTTGTGCCATCTTCATTATCACCATCTCGTTTAATATTCAATGCATCACATCGAAATGCATCTGAGCTGTGGCAGCGTTTGCTTGTGTTGGTGGGCCAGGGTCGGAGTCATCCATCCTCCTTTTACAAGGGAGTCAAGTCAAGTCTGTGACAGTGTGAGCCAACGTGGCGCAGCTGAGGGCCACTGTATAGCCACTGTCATCTGAGAGCTGACAGATGTATTTAGCATATGGATGAATGAGAATATCTTAACATGAAATGTACACAGCGGGAGGGTTGCTTACACAGTTGGCGAAACTTCGTATGCATAAACGTAAGCATATCCGTCATAAATGGGCACATTCAAAAAGCATCAAATCATTATTTAGTTGGGAAGGGTTTTTTTCATAGAAGGAACAACATAGACTGCACATAGGCTACAACTGCATGTGTTTTATCTGATACTCAACCCGTTTAAAAACCATTATACTTTGACAAAATGAAATGTATTGAGTGAAAAGACAATTATGCTTTATTTTATCGCTTCGCCGTAGGAGTCGCAATTTCCAACTGTGTCTAAAATGTGTGCATGCATGGGTCAAATTCTGCATGGCGGTATGCACATTCTCATGTCAAGTTTGCTTTTTTATAAATCCTACATGTGCGTGGGAAATTGTGTATGCAAAGGTTTTGTGCATATGCACAGTTTATATGCAAGGCCCCAGTTTTGTTTTCTTTTTAGCTGAACCATCATTTAGTTATTTTTTCATGCACTTGTAACCCACTCGTTTACATTTTCAAATTGCATCCTCCTTTATAGTATGCTGATAATTTCCTCTTTTTCCTGTTTCTTTACTAATCTATATCTTAAGTGTTACAGCAATTCCACTTTAACCTCTCTCTCTCTCTCTCTCTCTCTCTCTCTCTCTCTCTCTCTCTCTCTCTCTCTCTCTCTCTCTCTCTCTCTCTCTCTCTCGCTCTCTCTCTCTCGCTCTCTCTCTCTCTCTCCCTCTCTCTTTCTCTCAGGATATCCAATCCCATGCCTGAGTTGGACAAACAGCATTCCTTCCATCCCTGTGGTCCACCTCTGGGGGATGTTTGAGCCTGGTAAGCTTAATCCTGGAGGCTGGCGCGTCACTTCAGCCTGTATCACACAACACTCCTCATTTTACCCTCTCCATTGTAGCCTGCCTCTGGCACCCCCCCCTCTCCGCTAGAGTGGTTGCCGGAGTCAAAAATGATCACGCGTCAAGTGAAATTTAATAAAAAGTAAATTCCTCAATACCTTTTGGTCAGTAATATGTTGTCAAATCAAACCTCAATCATGTAAGCTGTATCGCCATCTAATACCCTTTTTTGAATGGAAAATAGTTTTGTTGGATCAAAGACAGGAGTTGCAGAAATCTGCCTTAACAGTTCATCTCAGACAAATGCCGTTTTAACCGTATTGTTGTCAATCTAGAAAACAGTCTCCGCCCCACCTACAGTTAGCATAGTATTACATTAGCTCCCTTTCAGACCCAGCAGCTAGAATAAGTGTTGACACTTGAGATGCTGCACTATGTGGAAGAAATAGTGAACACTTAGTGAACACCACAGCGGAAGCTCAAAGCAGACCGCATTGTACAGGCATCGATAACACACACACACATACTTACACTCACTCTCACTCTCTCTCACTCCCCCCCCACACACACACTACCTATACAAGTTTCCCCTTCCCCTCCTTTCTGTCTCCATCTCTGCCTCCTCCTTTGGGGAAAAAAAAAATCCGTTGGCCCTCTATCCATCTAAACACCCTGGTTAGTGTCACTGTGCCTCCCTTGCGTAAGCAATAGCGGCGCTTACAGCACAAGCGGTAGCCAACCAGATCCCCTGCTCATTCAATCACCCCGATATGAATCTGCTTAAAACCCGACCGTCCCACTCTCAGCCAAATCCATCAGCATGGGCTTAAGATCTGTGGCACGTACGGCGCTGATAAGACGTTCTCTGTGGTCAGGGCCCTCTGATGAGGGGTAAAGCAACAGCCGCCTCTGGCTGGATCGCTATCTGCCACACTCAGAAACTATATTCTTTAAAACAGGAGAAATGGAGAGAAAAACAAACAGAAGAAAAAAAGATTAGAGACTTGTTTTAAAGGGAAAAGCTCTGGTGGCTGCCATGCTAATAGGATTTTGTTGCTGTAGGAGCCAAGTTGAAGGTGTCTGATGACCGGGGACAGTGTACTGTTTTGTCGCAGACTGCATGGCATAATGTGTCTCGAGTTGTTGTCGTACTGAGAGCTAAATTGGATGTGTGGTCTTGTTACTCTAGCTGCGTGAGACTCCTTAAGGTCTTCTACAGTCTGTGTGAGCTTGTTTGCTTTCTTGTTACCATTAGAGTATCTATTTTTATAAGTGTGTGTGTGTGTGTGTGTGTGTGTGTGTGTGTGTGTGTGTTATTGTTAAGCTATGTTTGTGAGGACCAATTTGATTTTTTAACTAGAAGAGTGAGAACATTTTTGCAAAGTGAGGACATTTTTGCTGCTCCTCACTTCCTCAAGGGTTTATAAGGGTTAGGACTTGGGTTTAGGGTTAAAATTTGGACAAGGTTAGGGTAAGGGTTAAGGTTAGGATTGGGGTCAGGGAATTAATGTAGTCAATGGGGGCCCCTCACAAGCACAGTGTAGAAAAAAACAAACATGTGTGCATGTTTGTGTATGTGTTTGCGTCAAATATTGGCTTCAATGCACACAAGTGTGAGTTTGTGTCTGCATATAAGATATGTGAACAGAGGGCAGATGGATTTTATTTCACTGTGACACTATTAGCTGTATGTGTGTGGCATGTACTTATGTCCAGTATGTGCATTCATGCATGCAAGTGTGTGAGTACACACACACACACACACACACACACACACTGGATGAGCAATGGCAGCTAAATCCACAATGAGAACTGGAGAGCCCAGGGACAGACAGTTAATAATGGAGTGTGAGCTCTATGAACTCAGCCTTTCCATAGATGCTGGGGGTCAGGGGTGCTCAGGCCTATGGGGAAAAGAAGCCAGGGGCTTGATTAAGCACCAGCCCCACTCCAGGGGTGCCCCATAGGGGTCCACATCAAGGAGCCTCCCCTGCTGTAGTTCCACTCCAGAGCCCTCCGAGAGGTTTGATGTGTGAGCAGGGCAAGGCTGGAGAGAGCTGATGAGGGCGGAAAAAAAAGAAAGAGTAAGGCTGTGGAGGAAGTGGGCTTGCAGATAGCAACACCCAAAAATAACTACCAGTGAAATTCAAAGTTGACTTTTTCTGCTTATCGGGTTAGATTCACAGAGAGCTGCTAGATGGGAGATGCCAAAGTAGGAATGAAAAAGAAAAATAAGAGGTCATGGGTCAAGAGAATAAAGAGGGGTGAAGGGCAGAAAATATAAAAAGAACAGACGATAAAAACAGGACAGACAGAGGGAAAGGATTAAATTAAAGAATAGCAAGCATCTGAGTGCGGGTCCGATAAAGGCCTTCTCTGTGTCTCTGCAGGTCGACTGTGAGCTCACGCGGGGCGGACGCAGCTGTGGCGGCATGGGCAGAAAAACCCGCCACTCGGAGACGAGATCCCATTTCTCCTTCGTCGTCCTAATCCCTTTGATCCGGGGCCTATCTCTCCCCTGCATCTCAGCACGCCGCGGGAATACCAGGTCTCCACCGTCTTGCTAGGGATCGTAAATAAACATCCGAGCGGCTCTGTCCTCGGCAACACAGCCTCAAAGCAGATCAGAAATTATTCAGGCGCTTGCTCATCTATCTTTCAATTCCAAAAAAATGAATAAAAGAGCTGCGTTGTTATCTCCTCTTGGTCTTTCCTGAGACATATCCACCCCATCACACGGGTTTTAGATTCCCTAATCTCTCCACTCTCATTTCTTTATGGTAGGCCACAGACGTTTGTACCACAAGAGCAATCTGGTTTACTTAATAATGCATATGGCAATCTACCTGTGCTACGGTGTATGGACGAGCATCTGCATCTGATTCCAGGGAGCAAAAACAAACACATCCATACTCATGAGAGGGTATCGGACACTTTGAGGACAGAGATAGATCTATTTCCATTTGGAATAACATATCACCTGGCACATAATGACTCATTTCCAAGTAAAAATGCAACATGAATTTAACATAAAAAAACACAGAAGCGCCAGGGTGTGTTGAGAGGATGCAGCCTCTCACTGATGCAAGTGTGACTCTGTCTCTTATCAAGCAAAATATATACTCACCACCAGGGGAATGAATTTTCCCCAGAAATGGGACTAAACAGAGTAGTTTACACTGCAAATTTAAATAATGTGATCAGCAGAGATATGTAACTGTAAACACCGACTTTGCCAACATCGTGGAGATTTTTTTTTTTTGGCTGGTACGGTTGAGGCAAGACCAATATCTACGCCATTTGTAAACTGGAGGAGAACATCTGGAAATGTGTGTTTTTTTTTTTTTTAATGAAACCATTGAATAAGCTCATGGTGTAACAGCAGTGGCAGCACTTTCTTAAAAAAAAAAAAAAAAAAGATACAAAAGCCAAAAGCCCAAGAAGAAGTAACCGATGCCTAAAGATTTCATGGTCATTAATGTGTGCCATGCTGCATTGTTGTGCGTTTGACAAACAAAATAACTTGAGAATGTCCATATACGACAAGAGCTACAAATACTGCAGACCACATTTTATCCAGGTAGCTAGAGCACTTAATCCTGCAATCGCCCTGCAACATATAACAATCCAAGATGGACTGTGAGATTGAGAGGACCAAACAATGTTTCAGCCTTGGTAACATCATCCATTCATCCATCCATCAGTTATCCAAACCGGTTATCCTCACTCAGGGTCGCGGAGATGCTGGGGCCTGTCTCAGCAGTCATTGGGGTGGCAGGTGGGGAGACACTCTGGACAGACTGCTAGGCCATCACAGAGCCGACACACACACACACACACACACACACACACACACACACACACACACACACACACACACACACACACACACACACACACACACACACACACACACACACACACACACACACACACCTAGGGACAATTTAATACGGCCAATTCACCCGACTGACACGTCTTTGGACTGTGGGATGAAACCGGAGCCCCTGGAGGAAACCCACGCAGACATGGGGAGAACATGCAAACTCCACATAGAGGACGACCTGGGATGACCCCCAAGGTTGGACTACCCCGGGGCTCGAACCCAGGACCTTCTTGCTGTGAGGCGACCGCGCTAACCACTGCACCACCCTGCCACTCTGGTAACATCATAGACAAGTTATTTATAAGTAAAGGCTAAAATTTAAAAAATGAAATTTTGCACATCTGCACATCTATGTGTATGATTCAAACCTTCATAAACAACAGCCTTGGATATCTGAGAATATCTGGGCAAGAAACATTTAGGAATATCACTCATCCTCTATTTTGCAGCAAGTAACTTTCCAACTCCTAATAACTTTCCCAAAATAGAGAGAGGAAAAAACAAAACACAATGAACAATATCTGGAGGTGACCTGGCAGAACAGCTGAAACACAACACTATCAGGACAAAGGGTGTCGTTCCCTTGGTCGGGGTACTTAATCTTCAATGACTCCTGCAGAGTTTCTCACTGGCTAACAGCAAAAGTCTATGGGTGTACTGGGCTGCTCCCAGGTGTGAATTCGATGAAGCTATATGGGTATGAATTAGGGCAGTGCTAAATAAGGAGCACGCACAGTCAGCAAAAACAGTCCCTGTAAAATTAAAACACTGCTCTTCTGCACCTCATGCCCTCTGCTCCTAGTCTTTTTGCTACGTCACAACACCCACTGACTTCCGCTGGAGAAAGCCTGACTGGCACATCTCTGCCTACCCAGCACCTACAGGCTATCATAGCATGCTGACTGCTCCATTTTAAGCCCTCAGAATGAGTCACACTGAGCCCAGGGGGCAGCAGGAAGCAAATAGAGTGCCATTAAAAGATGGCAAAAGTTAACTATCTTTGTAAGTGACCATGCCTGCCCATGGTTATAAAGGGCTGGACCCACTTCGGGGGGGGGGGGACTTTGTGCAGCATTTTTTAACTCTTAATTGTTTCCTTGTGGGTGTAAACCAACCCATCCCCTCCCTTTACAAATTGTTTGTTAATTAGCGAGTTATGTGTGCGTGTATGTGCATGCATACATGTGAGTGTGTGTGTGCCAGTGGGGGACCATGAAAGATTAAAAGACAAAGGGGAAATTGTTGGGTGTGCAGCTTTTAGTGATGGATGGGGGGGGGGGCTGCAGTAAGTGGGAGAAAGAGAGATAAAGGGGAATGGTGGAAATGAGGAGACTAGGAGAGTGGAAAGAGAAAATGACAAAAGGAGTGGAAAAAAGATCACAGTATGAACAAGGGGGGAGAGAGAGAGAGAGCAACAGAAAAAATGGGGGAGGTATGTTTAGCATGTCCACAGGGGTGCAGAGCATTATGGGAAAGCAAGTGCTACCATCGGAGAAGACGTCAGCTCACTGTGGCCATTCATCATGATGAAAATGTGGCTCTCTTGCTGCCATGACCCTTGTCTTTTTGGGTCGCCCACATTCATCTCTCCAAGTGGAAAAGATTGCACAGTGGGGATGGGATAGGAGTGTGTGACTGTTGAAATACAAATATGAATGTGCTAAGGCACATTCATACATGCATGAACGGAGTGTGCTGTTGGTCTGTGAGTGCACAAGTTCATATACAGTAACTTTGATTTCCTCTGTTTCCAGTTCCTCTGTGTGTGTGTGTGTGTTTGTGTGTGTGTGTGTGTGTGTGTGTGTGTGTGTGTATGTATATATATATATATATATATATATATATATATATGCAAGAGACAGAAAGAGAGAGAGTGAGAGAGAGAGCGAGAGAGAGAGAATGCATTTCTGGAATCATATGTGCGTTTGTGTTGCATACTGACACATGTGAGCCCAGAGAGACCTGGCTCATACAGCGGGAATGTCGGGAATTCTGTCTTTGTCTACCCACGAACTCTGATGATATATTCGGAGTCGCCAAAGAATCCATTTGCAGCGATTACAATGTTTGACTCGTTCTGTCACAGAGCTGAAAGGATAATGTGATCTGGGGACTTCCCACACATTCGCTCATAAACATGGCTATACAAACACACACAAAGCATATTCACGATAAAACACAACCACATTTTAATGAAACCCTTTGCCCTGACCTACTCTCCTCTCATCGCAGTTTTTTTTTTTAGAGACATGAATATATATTCAGTGGAGATGCGAGTAAATGGGGTGAGTCAAGTGGCACATTGATGGGGCCTAGTGCCTAGCGCCTGCCTCTTCTGTAGTTAAACAGCCTTCAGCATAACTTATGTGAGTGCCAATCACTCCAAATGAAAAGTGCAAATTAAACGCTCATGCTCAAATGCATAATTAGACCTCTGACTTGGCTGTGGAGCGTGAATGATTGAGACAGATGAGTGCCCATACACATATTTACATGCACACACATGCACACACACACACACACACACACACACACACACACACACACACACACACACACACACACACACACACACAGCAGAAAGTTACTAAAATATTATATTGTGACCATTAACTCCTGTTTTTGTATGATATGCTGTCAAGCATTTCCACATACACAGATCTAGCAACACACGGACACACATACATGTAATCAGTTCCCCATAAAACTCTCAGTTCATTAGCTTCAAATAGAACTGACGCCACAGAGCACAGAAATTCATGCCGAGCAGTATCTGTTGATACCCAACATAACCATTTGTCACTCACAAGCCATTTAAATCCCTTCCCGCTTTCCACCTTCCCCTCTTTCTCTGGATTTGTGACTTGAGAGTACTCTTTCTATAGAGTAATGAGTGGGCGCTGTATCGTGTGGATAGCAATACCCAAGAGAAAATCCACTAATGATACATTAGGTGTGGATGTTAGCTTTGAGAGAGAGGCTCTAAAGTAGACTGGATGTGGTTTATTTTTCTACAAGGCAAGTGGTTTACAAGACAACAAATGTTTGCACACTGCATGCACTATCAATAAACACAACAGCTGGCTAAAATGTCACCTACAGAATAAACTGGCTTTCATTCATCACAGTGACGAAGCATGGATATAATACATCCATTCCATCCATTACCCAAGCCGCTTATCCCAACAGGGTTCACGGGATGCTGGAGCCTATCCCAGCAGTCATTGGGTGGCAGGCAGGGAGACACCCTCAGGGCCAACACACACACACACACACACACACACACACACACACACACACACACACACACACACACACACACACACACACACCTAGGGACAATTCAGTATGGCTGATTCACCTGACCTACATGTCTTTGGACTGTGGGAGGAAACCGGAGCACCCGGAGGAAACCCACACAGACACGAGGGGAACATGCAAACTCTACACAGAGGACATCTTAGGATGACCCCCAAGGTTGGACCACCCCGGGGCTCGAACCCAGGACCTTCTTGCTGTGAGGTGACCATGCTAACCTCTGCACCACCGTGCCTCCAATATAATACAATATTTTGCAAATTACTCAGCTTCAGCAGCGGACTTTTTACAACAAAAATTAAATAAGATGACAACAATGATCCTTGTGACGGCCTGGCAGCCTGTCCAGGGTGTCTCCCCACCTGCCATCCAATGACTGCTGGGATAGGCTCCAGCATCCCCGCGATCCTGAAAGCAGGATAAGCGGTTTGGATAATGGATGGATGGATGGACGATGACAACAAATTATAACATGATAAAGACATTGTATCTAAAAATATACTATGCTCTTTCCATCCATCCATTATCTGTACTGCTTATCCTGCTCTCAGGGTCATGGGGATGCTGGAGCCTATCCCAGCAGTCACTGGGCAGCAGGCGGGGAGACACCCTGGACAGGCTGCCAGGCCATCACAGGGCCCACCCCCCCCCACACCACACACACACCTAGTCATACCTAGGCACAATTTAGTATGGCCAATTCACCTGACCTACTTGTCTTTGGACTGTGGGAGGAAACCGGAGCCCCCGGAGGAAACTCACGCAGACACGGGGAGAACATGCAAACTCCACACAGACGACACCCTAGGATGACCCTCCAAGGATGGACTACCCCGGGGCTCGACCCCAGGACCTTCTTGCTGTGAGGTGACTATGCTAACCACTGCACTACGGTACTGCCCACTATGCTCTTTTCCATACCTTAATGTCTGGAGGTTATGATTCACAACCTCTGCAAGAGTAATGACCCGTTTGTAAGTGTGCTATTTTGAATAAGGACTAAAGTTATCCACAGTTATCCACAAACTACAAAGTGTTCATTTGATTTTGTACTATCCACCCTTTTTTAAGAGTAGTTTTCGTTTTCTTGAAATGAGGGACATCTCATCTTGGAGCAAGACACTGATAATGGCAACCAGTATGGAGAATTCAACTCTAACACAAACATGACACACAGGTGTAAAGTGGAAGTAAGAAACAAAAAAAATAAAAATAAAAAATACACTTTACAATGAGGTATACTTTATAAAAGGTTCAATAATCAAATTAATGTTAATGACTCATTTATTAATGCATTGTAAATCAGTAATATGATGTTATAATGCTTTGATAAAAATACCTTTTTGGTTGCCAGGTTGGGAGAGTCTCAATAGACAGTCTGTAGGTAACCATGTGATCAGTTGAAGATAGCCAAACTAGGACTGCAGTGATATCAGATTTTCACTACACAATTATCGTGGCCAAAATAATTCACAGTAAAAATATAGTGATATCTATAGAAAATTTGAAAAAAATAAATAATGCTATTAGTCAGTTTCATATATATATAATTTTTTTTCCAGATGTGTTCCCCCCTTTTCTCCGCAATTGAATCCGGCCAGTTACCCAAATCTTCCGAGCCGTCCCGATCTCTGCTCCACCTCCTCTGCCAATCTGGGGAGGGCTGCAGACTATCACATGCCTCCTCCGATACATATGGAGTCGCCAGCCACTTTTTTTCCACCTGACAGAGAGGAGTTTCGCCAGGGGGACGTAGCATATGGGAGGATCACGCTATTCTCCCCAGTTCCCCCTCCCCCCTGAACAGATGCACCGACTGACCAGAGGAGGCACTAGTGCAGCGAACAGGACACAAATCCACATCTGGCTTCCCACCCGCAGACATTGCCAATTGCGTCTATAGGGACGCCCGACCAAGCCAGAGGCAACGTGGGGATTCGAACCGGCGATCCCAATGTGGGTAGGCAACGGAATAGACCGTTATTCTACCCGGAAGCCAGTCAAATTCGTATGTACTTTTGTTTATTGTGCATTTTGTCTCTTTTTGGCAAATTAATTACACTCAAAATACGAGTGTAGGGAGATGAAGATAGTCTGTAACCATAACTGTACAAAACATACAAAAAGAACCAATTACAAGTAAGGAATACTGAAAAGGCAACCAGATGAACTGATAAACAAAAGATCCATGAGGCCTATCATCTGTCATCAATACAATGTCAACGGAAACAAAATCCCTTGCGGGGAGCAGGGGACAGAGTTTGTGTGTGAGGCCACAGGGTCACAACCATCTACTCTGTTATACTGTGATTTAATGTCCACTGATCATGTCCTTACATAACTTTTTCCTCTTTCCATTTTTCATGACATGATTTTGCGCAGCAGTATTAGCCACACACTGTGGTAGTAGCTAGCTAGCTAGCTAGCTAGCTAGTGTAGTGGTTTGACCAAGTTTAAACCAGTCTGAGTCAATGTCAACTCCCACAAAGGATACATGCATTCAGAATACACATGACCCCTGTTTATTTTAAAAAAAATAATAATACAACTTTACATAATTTTTTCACTTTCCATTTTTTGTGACATGATTTTGCATGGCAGTAATACCCACACACTGTGGTAGTAGCAAGCCCCTTGAGGCAAATTTGTAATTTGTGACATTGGGCTATACAAATAAAATTGACTTGACTTGATGTCAGGTGTGTGTATGTGTGTGTGTGTGGGGGGGGTTAGGGGACGGAGACAAATTGAGAATGGAAATAAATGGAAATTTAAAAGGTGCTGGATTATTTACATGATATAATCACATGTGCATTATTAACATGATATCAACATTTAAATTTTTAAATATCACGGTCATTGTCAATAGCGGTATATCACGACACCCCTAAGCCGAATTATTCTATGGAAGCCTCACTAACCACTACCTAACCCTAAACTTAACCATGATCTCAACTTAACCCTAAATTTAACTACTGTAACTGTAGTTGCCATCTGTTGCTACTGTGCAAAAATGGACTTTTGCGTGTGAATTTCACATTTTCAACTCGTGTTAACTGCACGCTGCTCACTGAGAATGTGGAAAAAGCAGTCTTCGGTGGTTGTGACGTTTCTGAGAGAATGTCTACAGAGACCGTTGGTGAAGCTTAAGATTAAGTTTCCTTCATTAATCCCTTGGGGAAATTCAGTTACTGCAAATTAACCCATCCTAGCTGTGATCTGTTTAGCTAGGAGCAGAGGGCTGCTGCATTCATGCTGCGCCCAGGGACCAACTTCAGTTATTTTCCCAATGCCTTGGCCAGGGGCACAGACAGGAGTACCCTATGCATGTCTTTTTGATGGTGGGGGAAACCGGAGTACCCGGAGAAAACTCACCGCAGACATGGGGAGAACATGCAAACTCCACACAGAAAGGACTTGGGATGACCCCCCCCCCCCACCTCCCAGCCAAAGTTGGACAACCGCGGGATTTGAACCCAGGACCTTCTTGCTGTGAGGTGACAGCGTTAACCACTGGGCCACCGTGCCATCCAAGAGCATGACACAAGAGCGTGCTCCCGCTCTTATGTTGATAAAATATGGGCTCCCAGACCGGCAACCCAAAAAGTCTTTCCATTAACACATTCTCACAACTGATTACTGATTTATAACACATTCATAAATGAACTATTAACTATTAATTGAGTAAATAAAAACTATTTAGTGCTAAACACCTTGAAATAGATATTGCAAAGACTCAAGACAATATTATTCCTTCTGTTTCTGTAGCCGACGAGTGTCGTGTGACTGGTGATTTGCTGCCTTGGAAACAGAGAATCTGAGTGCACATAGAGCTGATTAGAGAGAGGCAGCTTGCTTCCTAATCAAACCCAATGTCTGTCTGTTTACATGGAGCCCTTCCAGAGAGCTCTCCAAACTGACCTGGATGGAGAGAAGGCGAAAGTCTCCATGTGCTGCAGCTCTTAAAATCCAGAGAAATCAATAATAAAAATATATATTTCGATGGAAGTCGTGGTAGTGGGCCGCTCACATCCTGGGAGTGCAGGAACATCCACTGAGGCAAGCAGAGGTCGAGTAGTCAGGTTTTAAGGTTAAGGGGTGGTAATGTTTAAGGCTAGGGAGTGGGGTTAGTGAGCTCTCTCATCGGGTTGACCAATGAAATTGATCCTGAGGGTGATGACACTATTGCTAAGGGTGCTTTGCACACTTGAAGTAATGGGCATTTCATGTGGGCCCATGACAAGAAGGCCTACTTTCCTCAGTGGTGAACACTGGAATGCCCCGCCATGACTGCAGTCAGACCCCTCCTCAAGATATGGACAAGAATTCTGTCAAGAAAGGAACCGTTGACCACAATGAAAACATTCCATACTCTTTTTTTTTTGTGGAATGTTTCCCCTTTTTCTCCACAATTGTATCCAGCCAATTACCCCACTCTTCTGTGCCGTCCCGGTCGCTGCTCCACCCTCTCTGCCAACCAGGGGAGGGCTGCAGACTACCACATGCCTCCTCCAATACATGTGGAGTCGCCAGCCCCTTCTTTTCACCTGACAGTGAGGAGTTTCACCAGGGGAACATAGCATGTGGGAGGATCACGCTATTCCCTCCAGTTACCCCTCCACCTGAACTGGCACCCCGACTGACCAGAGGAGGCGCTAGTGCAGCGACCAGGACATATACCCACATGCGGCTTCCAACCCGCAGACATGGCCAATTGTGTCTGTAGGTGCAGGATTTCTTGATGTGACTGTACAACCTTCATTTCATGGGTGGCTGACCGAAGCAGCTTTCAAATTCATATTGAGTGTGTTTACATTTGTTTAAACGTGGCTCACTTCCAGAGCTGGACTATATCAAAACAGCAGAGGCTCAGGTGAGGTCAGGATAGCTTGATGTCTATAATGATGTATGTGCCAAACTGACTCATGCTGGAGTGAACAACGTCCTAACCCCTCGTGGCACGGTGGCTGGCTGATAAGATTAAAATCCACATGCTTAACAGTGTTTGAGACATTGACAGACTGGGAGTTTAGATTCATCCCTGTTGAAATGTGAAGCACAGAAGTGCATACAAATATCAAACTAGGGGTTGTAGATCAAAAAGTGAGTACACACACACACACACACACACACACACACACACACACACACACACACACAGCTTTATTTTGGCATACTGCTTTGCGGTGTGCAGTGTGAAGGTTTAGCGGGATCGGGCTGTGTTGACTTTGCCGTGAACCTGCAGAGCCTCTGCACTCACAGCTGCCTCCCTCATCATTTGCGGAGGGCCTCCAATCACGGTGGAAAATCAGGGCTGGGGAGGTCAGAAGATATATCACTCCACTCCCTTCTCCTCCTCTGTCCCCCGCTCAACCCCCCCCTCCCGCATTTCCTTTTATACTGCTCTCCCCAACTGTTAGGAGCTTTTTATTGCTTTTCGTTCAAGGCAGTTGCCATAACTCACATTTCTTCGAGTTTATCTAATATTCCAATTATACAGGCGCATATTAGACGACCGCTATTTTTAAGAGCCCTCCTCAAGGGCAGCCACGGCACCGAGCGGGACAGCGTTCTGAGCCAGCAGACTGAGCTGGCTGGTCGGTTAGGAATATTTTGTCACATTTCGGCGTCTTGGCAGAACATCTGACAAGTCAGGCTCTGTGATCAACAGTCAACTATTTTTTTTTTCTTTTTTACCTGGTGCTGTGTGGCTAATGAAGCTGGGAATTCTTAGTCTTAGCATGATAAAGGGAAAAAAAGAGAGCGAGAATGAGAGAGCGAGAGAGCGAGAGAGCGAGAAACAAAGGTTGAATTTTGAAAAAAATAATTAATTAAACTGCCAATGCCCTGTGATGGCCTGGCGACCTGTCCAGGGCATCTCTCTGCCTGCCACCCTATGACTGCTGGGATAGGCTCCAGCATCCTGCGACCCTGAGAGCAGGATAAGCGGTTTGGATAATGGAATGGAATGGAGCTAAATGTGGACCGTCAGTTGTCACAAAGAGGATGGCACACAAGTAAAATATGGAACAGTGAGGCCTGTTTGCTGTGGCCACACAGAAACACATTTAGTCAGTTACAGCCTGTAGCTATGTTCTACCATGGGGTGGGCTACATGCTCTCTCTCTCTCTCTCTTTCTCTTTCTCTCGCTCTCTCTCTCTCTCTCTCTCTCTCTCTCTCTCTCTCTCTCTCTCTCTCTCTCTCTCTCTCTCTCTCTCTCTCTCTCTCTCTCAATATTTTAATGCTTGCTCCACTGGTTCAGTCTTGTATCTTTTTTTTATTTTATTTTTCTACCATACCTTATCTTCTACTGTCTGAAGTAAGACAGGTTGTACTTTTTATCTGGAGTGCTCTTGCTTGTAATGTCATGTTCCTTAACTGGCCAGGCACCCTTTCCCCTGACTTTCTTCTCCAGCTCTTCTCCCCAGGTCTTGGCTGCAGGCTCTCTACCTGTGCTCCATCGGGGCTAAAGAGATGAGTGGAGATGAGGATGTGCAGAGGTTCATGGTGTTCACGGGATGTTTCAAGATTGTGTGAGTGTGTGTGTGTGTGTGTGTGTGTGTGTGTGTGTGTGTGTATTGTTTTCTGCTTGAGGGATAACCGCTGGGCATTTGTCTTTGATAGTTTTAGTATATTTTCAGTACCTTACAACAGATGGGCAGTTGGTGGTAAAAAATCAGCGCCTAGTGTTAAAGCAATAGCTAGTGTGTCTTTTCATTGGGCTCGAGGTACTCTGCAAAACGTCTTATCTTTCAGAACCTGTATCTCATACCCGAGTCAGTGTTTTATCTTTGAGTACTGGACTGAAATAATTTGCTCTCATATTATAACCACAAATTGACCAAAATGTTTCTCCTAGATTTGGAGTTTGGAAGACTTCTGCAAACTTCAGCAAGGGGAAGTAGACACCATAACCATGGCTTTTATTTTTTGATAAAGTAATTGGAAGTGTCCAGATATAGATTGATCAAAATCTACCTTGAGGGCTTCAGGCCCCCTGGGCCTAAAACAGAAATGAATGAAGAGCCAACCTGGCTGACAGTGCTGGACCCATACCAAGAACTAAAACCACTAGACGTACGTTTTCTCTGGCTTGTGGCATTGATACATTGCCAGGCTTCCAGCTTCCAGTTATTGACTCTGCTAAACCAAGGCTTAGGTTCTGCTAAGCAAGACATATCTCCTGCTCATTCACTCTTTGAAAACCCGGGAGACGGTGAATAAAGAAATGATCTATTTCGACTCATAATGAAAGCCAGCGCACAGCTCAATACGATTGCCTTCCTGTCCAGGCTGGAGAAATTCAAGCTGTCCCATTCATTTCTTATGGGCAGACAGTGCATAGTGAAAACCAAGACAATGTTCAGCGATGTCATCTATGCAGAAAACAAGATGGTGCGTTCCATTAAAAAGATATATAAATAAAAACAAAGGATCTGGGATTTATTTGATCATGCACTGGTGGCCAAAGGAAATGGATGTCTCTGGCGTCAGCCATTTTTTAATTCTCTTGCTCAGCACAGACTACACACACTGCCTGACTTGCTGACCTCCTACAGTAACCAATGGCTGCAAGCCCAGAAACATCTGATGTGAAATTTGTGGGGTGTGTTGTTAGGTGGGGGGTGGGCAGCGGTGGATATAGGGTAGTGGGAGAGCTGTTCTATACTTCTCTCATCTACTCGCTTACTTGTGAGGTAGCCTGTAAGCCACTCAGACCATACGGCCAATCTTAGCTGCAATTTCCTGGCTGGTCAAACGCAGCTGGGCTCAGACCTTGAGCTGAATGAAATGATACGGAAAAAAAGAGAGACTGCACTTTTGTTCATTTAGGCCCATATGGACACACTTCTCCCAACAGCATGTGAAAATGATAATGCAGATTGTTGAAAAAAAAAAACGCTGCTCACTGCAGCCAATCATATTTTCTTTGGAATACAGATTTCTGCAGCTACTATTTTGCCAAAATAAATTCTTGTGCTTTACCATCATCATCCATGAAAACTTCGACTTGAAGAGTCTAGACAATTACATGGTGAGATTCCCATAATACTTAATGCGGTTTGTTGGCTCTAGCGCCTATGTATTTGTTTTTCACGACTCTTGGCTCGTTCTCGTGACTTCATGGTCAAGGTCTGTGGTAATATCATGCAAATGACATTCAAGGGTGGCTTACTTGACCTGTCTGGACATAACTGTTACTTCTCGCCTTTAATTCAGTCTGACACATCACCCGGTTGAGGCATTTTCTCATCAAATCCTACGGCTGCATTTTCTCCAAGTGCTGTCACTGGTAGATGGGGCTGGTCTCTGGGTTATTCCCCTCCGGCCAAAGGCCCAAACAGCTGACCAAGTAATCACCACGTTATTCCCTACATAAATATGAACAATGTTCCAGTACTATGCAAACACTACTTTTGTTAATTTTCCTGTCCCAGAGTGAAAAGGAACTTCCCAAAGCAAAAGATTAAATCCCTGAGACCAAGATTGCAGAGCTGGAGCTAATGAATCTAATGTAGTTTTACTGCACTCTAGAAATAAAGATACTATAGTTTTGCGATATAATTACACATGGGATGTATTAGGTAGACAGATTGAGAACCAATGTTATGTTGTCAGATGATGTCATTTCAGACAGACAGAATATTTTATTTACCAACAAACATAGTTGTCTTGCCACAGTGGACAATTATAATAAGTGGAGTAGCATCATAGCATTGAACTCTGAGGAATGTGGTTGCACTTATTATCATTACTGGCAACCATTACCATCACTGGCCTGCTGCCAACACAAGGAAGCGCACGTGATGCAACATGGGTAAAATGTGCAGAAGTAGATGAATATCATCATCTCATGACCATGTAATGGGCTTGCAAGGGTAATAAGATTTTTTTTTTATTAAGGGCTGATTGTCTTGCAGAAAGTTCACATGGGAAAGAGGCAAATGGGCTTCTATTTATATTGAGTTAAAGCAGTCAACAGCTCATTGTTCTTTGGCCCGGCACAGAGAAAAATGACAGAGAAAGGCTCTGTTTAGGAAAATCTAAATAAATGCAGGGTGTCTTATGAATATGCTTGGAGGCATGGTGCATTAAAACTTCAGTGAATATTAATTATTGATGGAGGTATTTAATTAACACCTTGCTTTACTCATGTTTGTACCCATTTCCGTCAAATTGAAAGTGTTGCGGTGAAAGCAAAGACATTTTGCAGGTTATCTTCAGGATGTGACACTAAAACCAGAAAAGCACACGGTATTAACCCAAACAAAGGTGCCTCCTGCTTAGAACCCTCTCTTTAAACAGCTCCTTTGTATCATCCCGTTTGTATTAATGCATGAATAATGACAATATGTGGAGACTTGATGGATTTTATTTTAGCACTAAGCACACAAGAGACTAACTAGTCTCTATATTTCTCTACTGCTGGCCCATACAAACCTACCACAGGAAGTTGTATCTTGTTTTAGTTGTTTCATGTTACTCATAAGTGACCTACCAAGGCTCCTTGTATGTGTAAATTTACTTTGCTCTCAGCAACACTGAACCCCAGTCCTAAACTGTGAATAAGAAGGCGCCACAGGCACTTATCAAGATAATTTTTCATAGATATAAACTTTGTTAAAAGAAACACTCAATGGTAGGGAAAGTGCTCAACAACTAAGGAGCAAAACAATCCAGTTAGTCAAGTGTGTGTGTGTGTGTGTGTGTGTGTGTGTGTGTGTGTGTGTGGGTGGGCATCATGGCATCATGATAAGACAACAGATGTGAGAGAAAGCCAAGCCAAGTATTGTTGGCAGCACTATAGCACATCCATGAACACAGTAAAAATAGCTCTCTCCTGTGTTTTACAACCGTCACTTATATGTGTACTAGCTGAAAATGTTCCCTATTTTTCCTTCTTTTCTAAGTGGTGTACATGATTACCAGTAGATTAAAGAAAATAAAAAAGGGATGGAGGAGAAAGCAAGAGCAATTGCTGGGTCCCTGGTCACCGTGAAGATTTAGTGTGGCAATTAATTCAACATTTGATAGCATACACACACGGCATACTTAGAACGAATCACTGACTAGAAGCATTGGTTAGTTAGCTTAAACAACAGGTGTTCATATCTCATCATCTCATGTCATCATCAGCTGCTTCTCCGGGGTCAGGTCATGGTGGCAGCAAGCTAAGTAGGGCACTCCAGATGTCCCTCTCCCCAGCAACACCCTCCAGCTCCTCCTGAAGGATATCAAAGCATTCCCAGGCCAGCTGGGACATGTAGTCCCTCCAGCGAGCTCTGGGTCTACCCTGGGGTCTCCTCCCAGTTGGACATGCCCAGAAAACCTCCAAAGGAAGGCGCCCAGGAGGCATCCTAATCAGATGCCCGAACCACCTCAACTGGCTCCTTTCGACGCAAAGGTGCAGCAGCTCTACTCCGAGCTCCCTCCATATGTTCAAGCTCCTCACCCTATCTCTAAGGCTGAGCCCAGACACCCTACGGAGGAAACTCATTTCAGCCACTTGCATCGGTGATCTCACCCTTTCAGTCACTAGCCAAAGCTCATGCCTATAGGTGAGGGTTTGGAACAAAGACTGACTGTTAAATGAGAGCTTTGCCTTCCGGCTCAGCTCCCTCTTCACCACAAAGGTCTGGTACAATGTCCGCATTACTGCTGATGCTGCACCAATCCGCCTGCCAATCTCCCGCTCCATCCTACCCTCACTTGTGAACAAGACCCCGAGATACTTGAACTCCTTCCCTGAGGCAAAAACTCATCCCCAACCTGGATTCATATGTGTTCATACTCTGATCCAAACTTGATTAGACGGTGCCTCTATCCCCTCTTTTTTCCTCCCTCAATCCAAAGACATGCATGTAAGTTGAACTGGAGACTTGGATGAGAGTGGAGTGAGTGATTGGGTATTTGGGGCTTGTGATGGACTGTTACCTGCCAACCCCCCTGACCCACCAAAAAGGGGTGGGGGGGAAAACATAATTGATTCAGCAGACATGGTGAATGAATAATTCAGTTTTAGGCATCTACCTGGCAACAACATACCAACAGCTCTACTAATAGTGAGTAGGGAAGGGGGTCAACTGTCTTCGCTCGTCACGCTCTGTGGCTGTTGTAGGCATCCATTGAGTTTGGGATGGGTGGTTTCTCTAATCAAAAGCACCACCGTCTTATCAATTTTTGAATATTCATTTACATCAGCCATGTTAGCAAAGTGCCTCTGGAGACTTTTACAATGTTCATCTGTGCCACCAAGGGCACGGCTAATATATACAAACGCTTCCATTCAAGTCAACATTACAGCAGCTAGTTTAATCATTTTGCACACTTTTAACTACAAAGAAGGAGAGATGAATGATAACCAAAATAAGTTGCTTTAGTGTGCGGTTGAGTCAAAAACCTTACATGTCTCTTGGTGACACATTGCTGAGAACAATGGGTCTAAAATACCACTACAGTTGGAAGTGGGCAGTTGTATTCCTGTTTGGAAATGAGGGCAAGAGACAGAAAAAGGAAGGGAGGCATATATCATATGCAAAGTCAGTGCTGCTATGTTATGCATGGAAAATGAAATGTGCTCATGCAAGTTGAAGTTTTCCACCAAGCTTAATCTTCACTGGCAGTGCTGCATTACTTCTCTCCCATCTCCCACCCATACATTTTCCTGCAGCCTTCCATCTGCTGAATACAAATGGGGGAAAAAAGGTTTGTACAGTTAGAATACACTAGCTGGACCAGTGAAGTATGACTTTCACTCTACTTTTTCTTTCTCGCGTTCACACATCCTGTGTTCCTGCATCCACCCTACATTTAGCCCAGCTAGGAGACGGCATTAATGCCAATTTCCTGCACAAAGTGCTGTGGTTTAGTTTGAAACTACAAGAGCGGATGCTGTCCATTGTGAACATGAAGGCGTGGTTTCTGTGGACAGATCTTACAGTCATCAGAGCTACCCCAATTTATTGTACCAGTACTTCCTTTCTTGTTTCTCTTCCACCTTTGTTCCTCTCCCTCTCTCTCTCTAGCCCTTACATGATAAAGCCCAGAGTTGCCAACATGCTGCAGTGTTTTGAGTCATGTGCTTATCAATGCTGTCATCTTGTGATTGGCAGGTCTTCAGATGAGTCACAGGCCAATCACGGGTGACCAACAAGGTGGTTAAAACCAGAGGAGGAAATCAGCCCCCCCCCCATCCACCCCCATTTGCTAAACAAACACAATCTCACAGCTGGCACTGAAACAGCAGGAAGTGTGTCGTAAAAAAGTTCTGGAACACTGGTTAAGAAACATATACACTTATAGATATGGTTCCTTGACCGTGAGTTTCAACTGGAAAAAGTCCCATTTTTGAGAACTAAAAGGCTGCAGGTGAGTCAGTGCAATGTCACAATCACGTGAAGGAGAGGAGAGACCGTCTCCCCAGTGCAGCAATAAAGTATCATTCCTTAAGTTAGCCACTGACTCAAACAAATCAGCATTTTTGCTTCTTACTCAGCTGTCCAGTGTAAGTCAATCTCACCACATCTGGCAGAAAAGGAAATGCAGAGTGTGTGTGTGTGTGTGTGTGTGTGTGTGTGTGTGTGCATGCATATGTGCGTGAGGGTCTGCTCTTATGTGTCAAAGTTTGTCCATGCCTGCTCACCTACATTATGTTTACTCCTCTATACAAGTAGTCAATAGCAAAAGCCTATTATATTTACAGGCCAATTACAACAGCAACCTGCTGGCACAAGCTACACAAAAAAGCTCCTAAGGGTTCCCTTTGATGACATCCATCCAATGTAACAACTGCATTAAAATAGCCCTTTATTTTGGCTGACTGATTTTAAGACAGTGGCACGGTGGTGCAGTGGTTAGCGCAGTCGCCTCACAGCAAGAAGGTCCTGGGTTCAAGCCCCGGGGTTGTCCTCTATGTGGAGTTCGCATGTTCTCCCCGTGTCTGCGTAGGTTTCTTCCCACAGTCCAAAAGACGTGTAAGTCAGGTGAACTGGCCGTACTAAATTGTCCCTAGGAATGTGTGTGTGTGTGTGTGTGTGTGTGTGTGTGTGTGTGTGTGTGTGTGTGTGTGTGGGCGGGCGGCCCGTCCAAGGTGTCTTCCGCCTGCTGCCCAATGACTGCTGGGATAGGCTCCAGCATCCTGGTGAGCAGGATGAGCGGTTTAGATAATGGATGGATGGATGGATTTTAAGACAGCCATGCCTCAATCCAAGATGGTAAACAAGATGAGGCTTAAAGCAGCTGTAGACAACTTTTCAATTTCCCCCCTGGTGTTTCCAAGTGGTATTATTATTTGCACCACTGTTGCAAAGACAACTGGATCATGTTCCTTTTTTTTTTAGCAGCCTGGCTACTTTCCGAAGTAAGAAACAACCCTAAGAATCCCAAATTGAACTAGAAACCCAGATCTCAGTGCTATGATAAAGGCAGAGTAAAACATCTGGTAGTACTGTAGCGAATTCGGGGTGACACACTGCCTTTGTGCCGTAGATTGAGCCTTAATTTTCCTGCGAGATAGTACCCGATGCAGACAGAATTGCATAGTGAAAGCAAGTCTTATAGGGATCTCATCTAAATGCCGATGGTGTTGTTATTCTATAGCCATTACATTGTGTAATCAACATTTACTTCATAATGATACGTTAAAATAAAAAAGTTGCCTACTGCTGCTTTAAGGTGAGACCATCACACCTGACAAAATCATGCTGCAGACGTGAACCCGTTGAATACTTTATTGCTTAATTAGGACTTCTTCGTTGGCAGAAGATTTAAAGGGAAGTAAACCCAAATTTGCTTTGGTTAGAACTACCGCCTTTTGCCTTTACAGCCAAGACACCTTGAGATGTATGTCAAAACAGGAATGCTCATCGCAATGCAATTCTATCTACGTGAATAATTATATAAATACACAGGAAAAGCCTTGGAGGATAGTATTGTGCCTGTGAATGTCATCCAGCACTTCATTTATTTAGCGAGAGAAGGGAAGGAGTGGAGGAATGTGACGTTTAATTCTCCGTATCCCCACAGAAAGTTTTAAGAGCTGCATTCAGAAGGAATTCTGTCATTTTTGTCACATAAAACTGTTTGTTTGCTCTTTTACTTTTCTTTTTTTTTTTGTTGAGAGGAATTGACTTCGCTGACAGGTCTTCTAACTTTGGCATCCTGTTTGATTGAAAAATGTGTTTTGTGACCAAATAGAAAGGTAATCTAACCATGGACCCTGTAGTCCCATTGCGTTGCGCAGCCTGAGACAGGCTGAATTACTGACTTGATTGGGAAATATTAGAATTCAACAACAGTGACTGTTTTTGACATCTCATGTTGCTAGGTAAGCAACCCCTATTCCTATTCCCTCATTGCTAAATAGATGTTAGATATTTTTAATACCAGACAGATTCAGATGTAAATGTGTCACAACACACAAACACATAAAAGTTGTACAAGTACACGTACATGCACAGCCAGCTGACACTAGAACATCGGAATGCAATTACTTGTGTGCATATTTTCATGTAGTCTTGATTCAATAAACGGTGGAGGAATAGAGACTGGTTTAAATGAATGCCTGTGTGATGTACAGTTATACACGGAGGTCTGTGTAAAAATATTTATACAACTTCCCTATCATTAATACTGTCCTTTCCTGTCCTTTTATATGCAAGTGCACAAACGAGCCTCTGTCTGTTACTCTTTATGCTTGTCTCCTCCAAGTCAGCTCAGATATGTGTGTGGTCCTCCTGAACTCTGCACAGGAAAATGTGTTTGTCTCTCATTTCCAGCTTTGGAGAGCATAATTGTATATAATAAAGTCCTACAAACCATGATCAAATATTTTCCAGTAGTGAGAAAAAATATTTTACACACAGCTCTATAATCAGTGTTGTATTTATACTAGAGATCTGTTATATCTAGAAAAAAAACAAAGAAAAAAAACCAATTATACAAATTAAGACGGGCAACGCCATTTGGGGGCCTACTTTATTTGTTTATTTTCAAGCTCCAGCTGTCGTCCAACAACAAATCGAAACAGATGGCAGCTTGCCTTTAAACTCCCAACTTACAGCACTATAGTTAATTAGGTCAGGCCCTATTTGAGCTAGCCGGGCAGCACTCAGTGCCACTGTAAATATGTGCTGTAAATAACATTACATTACCGGCCATACTTACAACTTGTTCATGCCGGTGTAGTACAATAGTGACAGGCTGTCCGTGTAAACATGTGATGCAGAACGGTGATATTTATGCTTAAAAGTAAAACCACACTGTAATTGATCGTTCTAAATTGGCCTGCTGTGATCAGGGTGCAAGACGTTTAGCACCCTTCTTTGATACATTTTGCAAAAGGGCACAAGTGCAAGGTATTGGGGCAAAACAATTCTTAAAGTCACATCTTACTGAACTTGGGTCTCTCGGGTCATGTAAAAAGAAGAAAAATGCATTGCCACTTTTCTGAATTTTGAAAGTAACTATGCAACTTGTCTAATGTCATATGCTAACTGCATAAAATTAAAATCTTTCTACAGCAAGAAAAGAGTGAATCTTTTTTATATTATTTTTATTTTGATCAATACTGAATATATTACATGGGGATTTTGAATATTTACATGAACTTTTAAAGAAAATCTTAACTGTGTAAATAAAAATTATTTTACCTATTTTATTGGATGGAATTGCCCATAAAACCCTAAATAGCTAACAACAAATATTCTCGATGTGATGATTTAAGGAAAATTCACTAGAAAAAAGTGAGCTAAAAACCTGGTTTGGAGAAAATGCTAACATTAGCAAAACATTCTGATGTTATCACAAGTGTCATACAATGTTAGAAAATACCCAAAAACCAGTTATTTGGTCAAATCATGTCATTACGTGCTTCTGGATATAATTTAAAAAAAATTTTTTATTTGTCTGTCTCACATAGTATGTATATGTCTTGTAAGGTTTTATACAATACTTGCAGGATTTGGGTTTCACTAATGGTTGCCCAACTCATATAAGCTTGATATTACACATATCTACTAAGGATATTGTATGTGGATTTATTGTTGTATATAGTACTTATAAGTACCCAAATATAAGTGGATTTACTGTTGTATATAGTACTTATAAGTGCCTAAATATAAGTTTCATATTACACAAATTTACTAAGGATCTTATATCTGGTTTGTCTGTCATATGTATTACTTACAAGTTTGAGATAAAACATGAAAAATTTTAGGAAAACGTATCTATGTCTTTTCCATATCAGTCACACATTAGGGTTAGACATGGGTCATCTCAACACTTTCTGGGTGCAACTATGGGCCAGCAGTGCAACCAGTCTCTATTAATACCTCTTGCATTACAAACACAGTCATTAATACTGATGACACAGTTTACAGTGGAGAGAAAGCCAAGTAAGGGCATTTATACTGGTTGGAATCATGTCAAGCTAACAAAGCAGAGTGTCCGGATAGCGTAGCAGGCTATTCCGTTGCCTACCAACACAGGGATCACCGATTCGAATCCACGTGTTACCTCTGACTTGGTCGTGTGTCCCTGCAGACACAATTGGCCGTGCCTGCGGGTGGGAAGCAGGATGTGGGTATGTGTCCGGGTCGCTGCACTAGCGCCTCCTCTGGTCAGTTGGGATGCCTGTTCAGGGGGGAGGGGGAACTAGGGGGAATAGCGTGATCCTCCCACACGCGTTACGCCCCCCTGGCGAAACTCCTCACTGTCAGTTGAGAAGAAGCGGCTGGCGACTCCACATGTATCGGAGGAGACATGTGTTAGTCCGCAGCCCTCCCCGGATTGGCAGAGGGCGTGGAGCAGAGATCAGGATTGCTCGGAAGAGTGGGGTAATTGGCCAAGTACAATTGGGGAGAAAAAACAGGTTGGGGGGGAGCTAACACTGCAAAACAAACTAACAAAATAATTTCATTTTCTGGGGAGACTTTTTTTCAGTCATTCGCTGTTTTGTTCCCCACTATGAACTATTTCCCAGCCCTCCTTTCTTCATCCATCTCATAACAAGGTGACGGTGAGAGCTGTGTTACCTTATGAACAACAGTAGAAGTGGCCACGATGTGAACCTGCATGCCCCATGAGGTGGTCTGCTATATGTTCTCTAGCAACCCAAACACATCTTCTCAGAGCCTAGGTCAAGTTAAACAGACATTGCTAGGTAATGATAAAGGCTGACTATTGACAGTTTATGGGTCATGATTGCAAAGCTATTGAATAGGAAAAACAGAAATTTCTTAATGTTTATGCAACTCAGCTATCTACCATTCAGGATCTGTGGTTATTTATGAACACTGCTGCCAAGAGAGACAGCTCTATCGCAGGGCTATTGTCTCAAATAAACAAATACAGCATCCAGTACCGTCTTATAAATATTGTGGGCTTTTCTTGGCTCTGCTGGCAGGAATAGCAGTTGTTTACTCTGTGAGAACTACGTTTGACTGTGTAAGTCCATAGGTAGCAGCTCCTCCACTGCTTTCTTGGTGTTAGGTGCAACAGCTGAACTATAAAAAGGTAGGAATCTCCAAAGTCCTCTGTAACATAACTGACTAATAATGTTTACAGCAGTGGCAATGCAGGACCATTGTCCCTCACTGCCATTTTAGTTCCCACTGCAACCCCCCCTTCCTTCAGTGTTGAATGAATAGATTTTAATAATCAAATTATAAGTATTATGTAATTAGTGTGATTTAGGAGTACCTTAAGTAATCACATCAGGGCGTCCGGGTAGCGTGGTGGTCTATTCCATTGCCTACCAACATGGGGATCGCCAGTTCAAATCTCCATGTTACCTCCAGCTAGGTCGGCCGTGTCTAAGGGTGGGAAGCCGGATAGGGGTATGTGTCATGGTTGCTGCACTAGCGCCTCCTCTGGTCAGCCGGGGCGCCTGTTTGGGGGGAGGGGACACTGGGGGGAATAGCGTGATCCTCCCACGTATTACGTCCTCCTGGTGAAACTCCTCACTGTCAGGTGGAAAGAAGCGACTGGCGACTCCACATGTATTGGAGGAGGCATCTGGTAGTCTGCAGCCCTCCCCGGATCGGCAGAGGGAGTAGAGCAGTGACGGGGATGGCTTGGAAGAGTGGGGACAGGTACAATTAGGGACAAAAAGGGGGGGGGATCGCACCAATATGCTCTATCTTGGGCCACTGCAAGAATAACAGCTGTGTCTTCAGAGATTGTGATACCTCGGCCCTTTACCGAGTGGCTGTGTAAGGCTTGAGTCTGAGCCCTATTTTCATTTTGAATGCCAACACATTTGTTTGTCTCAGAGACATACTGTCTGCAAAAAAGAAAAAAAAAGTTATCAGTAACACTTTTGATAAAATGGTGATTAAAATGCTCCATAGAAAAGGATGAAAGTAAATCGTTCTCGCTGCGCTTCCCAATTAATTCCCCTTTTCCATCCTATCAGTTATTCCCTTCCCCTGTCGGCCAGCGGATCATGACATGTGCCACAGACAGAGAGGAAGAGACGGTTTAGTAATATCTGTTCCCCTTGGCCTCATGTCTGACACTTAATGGCACTTTACAGCGGTAATGGTGTTGGGGTTAATGTTAATATGGAAACCGCTCTTGCCTCTGTATGTGCGTGTGTGTGTGTTGATCTATGTGTGTGTGTGTGTGTGTGTGTGTGTGTGTGTGTGTGTGTGTGAGACCAAGAGTTGGCCTGTCCTTCATCCCGAGCTATGGCTCTTTATCTGCCTGATTCCCTCCGTCTCTAATACAGTTTATGTATGGGAGTAGAGAGAGCCATTCGACACACTGCTGTGCAAGACTAACACAAGCCTGTGGCATCCCTCTGCTCTTTCTCTCTAGCAATATATACACACACGCACAACAACAAATCAACATACACAAGCACACGAATGCAAGTTATACGTACAAATAAACACACACACACACACACACACACACACACACACACACACACACACACACACACACACACACACACACACACACACACACACACACACACACACCACAGATGGTTCAAACAAAAAAGAGAAAAGAAAAAGATGTATCAACTCAGGCACACACAGAGTGATTTACACATGATAGCCCAAATGAAACGAGGAGCCTGGGCTTGGAGTGACAAGGTCCAGCCTTGCTATTGATCCAACATTTGCTTGTGCTGGTTTACGAGCTGTTCTTCTTTAAGTGAGCTGAACCGAAGGCCCTGAGATTTCACCTTCTCAACTGGGAACTGACTTGTAATTAGTGTAATGGGTCTGGACAGTTTCTCTTACATCATTCAGAATCAACCGGGTGATGGATTGTGTCTAGGAGATAAGCAGGCTTCGTGTGCCCTTCATTTGCCTTGTAAGGCATGCCTAATCAGGAATTTCAGACACGTTGGTAAATCTGTATTGATGTTTGAGTGGCAACATTTGAGAGCAAATAATAATAATAATAACAATAATACAATAATTGCATTTATATAGCGCTTTTCAAGCTTAAGCTTCACATAGTATATAAATAAGTAAAATGCAGAAAAAATAAATAAGCTGATATAAAGCAGGTGAAATTTAACTAAAGGAAATAACCACATATATAAACAAATAAGATGCAACTATAAGAGATGATCTCATATAAGGCAAATACTGGCGGCCTGTCCAGGGTGTCTCCCCGCCTGCTGGCCACTGACTGCTGGGATAGGCTCCAGCATCCCCACGACCCTGAGAGCAGGATTAGCGGTTTGGATAATGGTTGGATGGATGGATGGGTGGATATTGATCTCATGTATAGCAGAGAAAGAATGGCAATAAAAGAACAAATGCTTGAATTTAAAACAGATAAAAGTGCAAATATATGAAAGTGCATATAAAAATACAAAAAATACTAAAACAAGCACAAAACTTCTAATGACAATAAAATTTAATAAAAGTAGTGTGATAATGGATGAGGAAAACATCGTTTAGGGTAGGCCATCTTATAAAAGTGAGTTTTAAGGAGGCATTTAAAAGCTGCAGTGGAGTCTGCTGATCCCACACTTGTTCCAAAGCCGAGGGGCCATAACCGAAAACTCATGATCATTCTTGGATTTCAGTCTGATTGATGGAACAGCTAAAAGATTTTGATTAGCTGATCATAGGGCCCTGGCTGGACTGTAAGGGATTAAAAGTTATTTAGTACAATCTGGAGCCACACCATAAATGGTCTTGTAGATAATTGATACAATTTTAAGTATATTCTAAACCTAATGGGCAACCAGTGCAGTGATGCTAAAATTGATGGGACAGGACATCCCAGATTTAGTTAATCAGTTGTGAGACTAAGTGGGAGTTTAAGCAGGTAAATACAGTTACAGTAGTCCAGGCAAATTATAAGATCCATACTCATTAAAATTGAGCATGTCTTAGCTTGGAGATGTTTCTTAATTTGTAAAAACAAGCTTGTATGATATTTCTGGTAAGCTGCCCAAAGGTTGAGTGGCTATCAAAAGTTACCTCAAGGTTCTCTGCCATGGACTTAACATTGGTACATGAATCAATGGAGGACTGTATCAGTAGATTGTGATGTTCTGGACCAAAGATCAAAACCTCTCTTTTATTGCAATTAAATTGTAGGAACTTAGCTGCCATCCAGTCCTTGACATTGGATAAACAGGAATGCAGTCAAACTGCATATAGGGTGTGTCCGTAGCGAGATGCTATAAAACCATGGAGAAGCCGTTCTTTCACCCCCTCCTAGTAGCTACTTGGCTCGAGCTTGTGCTATTTTGCTTAGATTTTATTATCGATCTTGCTACAACGTATTGCTATCTATCTATCTATCTAACAGTTATTTGTATCATAGAACATTCTAATTTTTTTTCCTATGGCAAGTGACGAGCGGCACCGAGCCCCACCCACGCGAGGAAGACAGTAGCCAATAGCTTTGAATTCATAAAACCACACCTATTTTCGGTTATGATTCAAACTCCCAATGTTAAAAAAAAATGTGTTCAGAAGGGACATGTCAGTCTTTCTTTAATGATTGATAGTGGACTTGTAATCTACTTGATTTCCACTTTATTACTGCTCTCCCATATATTCTTTTAAAAGTCTGAATGCCTTTGATTATCCAGCTGGATTTTTAAAGGTGCATCCTTGTCCAGGGTGGATAGGCACAGCTTATGAAAAGCATTTGTGAGGTCATTTCAGAATCAGAAACACTTCATTTGTCATTTCAATTCATGCACTTGCACACATGAAATGAAACATCATTTCCACCAGCCCACAGCAGTGCAACACAAAGACAAAAACACATATCCAAAGACTACAAGAATATATCCAAACTAACACATATCTTAACTAAAAAAAAATGTAAAAAAAAATCACTGTCCAGGAGACTAACGCCAGTCAGGATGACTGTCAGAACTGCCGGTCTGCATGGGCTAGCATTTAGCTTAGCCTACCCTGCTTCCGCGTCCTGTCAGACCACCCTCGGTGTTTCCTCTTTGGGTGCAGCTCTGACGAGGGCCATGGCCCTTGGGCCCACAGGACGCAGCAGACCAAGCTCCCTCAGTCGATCCAACACTAGCTTTCCCAGCCAGACACCTTCGACACACCTCCACATGATGACACTAAAAATACAGTCAAGGCTAGTAGAGGCCGCTGCCAGACCGCCCTCAGTGTTATCGGAACTGCTGGTCTGCATGGGCTAGCGGTTAGCTTAGCCTGCCCCGCTTCCCCGTCCTGTCAGACCACCCTCAGTGTTGCCTCTTTGGGCACAGCTCCAGGGGCAGGGGGCCATAGTTCCTGGGCCCACAGGACGCACCAGACCAAGCTCTACCAACCGATTCAGCGCCAGCTCTCCCAACCATCAAATGAAGACAAACTTAGATGGCGATGTGGACAAAGACACTGCATGGACGGTACTGGGTGAGGTCGCCACAAACGTGACTAAAGGGTCGGATCCTTTAGTCGACTGGTTAACAAAGTCATCCGTGGTGCAGGAGACTTGGTTTCGGGTCCCGGCTGCAGCGGTTCCCGGCTGCCCCCTGAATTCGCTACATTAGTGGCATGCTTATTCAGATACAAAAATTTGTATCTGAATAAGGCATCAGATTGTGTGTGGCACTATTAAAGCTGGGTTAGGTAGTTTTCCGGAAAAGGCAATTGATCGCGTACATGCACATCTGCATTTGTGGAATATCCAATAGGAATGCCTTCTCTCTGAAATGACCCATGATTGGCTAAATGCTCCCGTCATGGGCTAGATTTTCTAAAGCCTGAATACAGAGTCAAGAGGGGGTGCAGAAGTCTAGCTTTCTTTCAGACCACTTGAATTACACTATGCTGAAATGTTATTGTGGGTCTTTGCCCAACGACAAAAAAAAAAACCTGCCTATCCCAGCTTAAAGAGAGGAATGAATGTTCCTGCTGTGTGCTCATTAATAGCACAGACATGTACCTTCTTTTTGTAATTTGTCTTCACAGTCTGACCCACAGTGTCAAACAAGATGCACATATGATCCGACACATGGTCTCTGATGGAAAGATTATATTTAGCCCCAGACTAAATTCAAGTCTAATGTGTGGCTATGGTTGTGAGTTGGGGTTGGGCCCTTCATGTTTTGAACCAGGTTGTAAAATTCAGTGATATTTAAAAATGCTTTAGAGGTGTGATTTGACGTGTAATCAATATGGAGATTAAAGTCATCAGCAATAACGAATTTATCGTAATCAAAAAAATTGAAGATAAAAGTTCTGAAAATCCTGTTATAAACACAGGATTTATTATTGGTGGACGATAGATGAGAAGGCAGAGTATGGGAGAGGCACATTTTATTTTAAACATTACAGACTCAAAACTGGATAGATCACCCACAGCAATAGGGCTGCACTTAGATTTATCTTTGACGGCTGCAGCCAGACCTCTTCCACAACCACTGAACCTAGGAGAAGTAAGTGATTCAAAGTTTGGAGGGCACACCTCAATCAGAAGACTAAATTCACCAGGCCAAAGCCAGGTTTCAGCTGAGAATAAAAAATGTAAACCACTGGAGGTAATGTAGTCGAGAAACCATCACACTCCCATTGAAAATCAAGTGTGATGGTTTAAACGAATACAGTGAGTCCAATTCAAGTGAAAAGGCCGTCATACGCACTTCGTATTCAAACTTTACGGACCATAAATACCTGAACTGTTCATCAACTGTTATTTTACCCCATCTGCCTTGGAAACGAATCCGGCGGCCATCTGGCTCACTCTTTTATTCTCCTAAATTGATCTAACATTCATCTAACCCTCCCCACACACACTATATATGACTTCACCCTCCCATTCTCCGGTTAACCCACTGCAAATCAGCCATTTAAGTTCGGGATCCTGGCCAAGGTTATATCTTGGGAAGAAAAGAGAGGGAGAGAGGTGAAAATTTGGTTCTATAACTAAAAGCATTGGCTTGCACCCAACTGTTTAGTCAGAGTTAAGGTAGCCGGGGTTAATAGCTATAGATGTGTGAGCTTCAAGCCCACATTGTTTAAGCCTTTGAGTGAATGTGTGTGTTCCAGCTTCCCGGTGTCAGGTTTCAGCATGTATACTGATGGGAGGAAACATTGATTTAATTCCAGTCTCCTCTGAGTGCCTCACGAACCTGGTATAGGATCCTGATTTACTACCTATGATGCGTCTAGCCATATGACCCAGGAACATTTGCAAAAAGAGAGAAGAGCGAAGTTCAGGTTTCCTGTTTGCTGTACCAAAATAAAATAGAGTCAAACTGCAAATGAGTCAGATTCGGGAATTGGAGCAGATGTGTGGGGCTTACATTTGAAGGCCCCCGAAGTTCTGCATGGCTCATGGTTGTGTATTGCATAAACTCTTCACACCAACAGGAAAGAACATCCTAGTGATTATTTTTAGACATGTACTCTTCACCGTTAGGTTTGCAAATGCATTCCATAGCTCTCTGGATTCACACTGGCTCCGCACAGATACGACATGCAGGATGTTAGTGGGACATGTATAGTGAGAGACAGAAAAGGGAGACAGAGATGGAGATTGATCAAACCACCCACTATTGTCCCATACTTGCCCATGTATGACCATCCTGCTTTTGTCCATGGGATCTCCTAGATGAGCACTTGTGACTTTATGGCCTATAACTATTCTGGGCTATAATAGAAGATGTCATTATACATTCCATGGCAGAGTGGCTCTCCTCGTCTGTTCTGTCCCATTGAACGGTGAGGTGCTTTTCAAAGGCGACAGTCTAAAGGGAGGCCCCTCAGAAAATGAGATGCTAAGGTCATTAACTTTATCCTTCAGCCGGGTTATGGATTTATGCTGGAGTACCAAGGCTCTCATGAAAAGTGGGGCTTACACTGGGGCTGGAGGTAAGCAGTGCAAGGCAAAGCCAAAAGAAAGACGGGGGACGTGTATGAAAAAGCTGAACTCGGACGGTTGATTAATTGAATGTGTTTCTTAATATCCCTGTTGGATTGAGAAAGGCTGTTTTACCGGCATCAGAGAAGCGCTGCGCTCCCAGATTAGAATCTGAAGCTCATTAGAAAACTTCCCGTCCTGGAAGTCTCACTGACGTCTGTTTGGCTGCACCAAAGCAAGGGGCTATGTCATACGTAGGTCCTTTGAGGAAAATCAGAACAATGCCGTTCACTGTCGTGCAGGAATTTACCTCAGTAGGCAGCCATTTTGATTTGATTTAAATCTGAAGAAAAGTTGAAAATAAAAATAAAAAGCATATGTGCTTGAGGTGCGAACTGCCAGGTTCAACCAGACACCGTCGTCATCTCTAATAGCCCATTATTTTCACAGCCCGGCTGAAAATAATGAAGCACCTTCACTCTCAAGCTAAAGGTACCCCAAGACATTTCAGGCTCATAGTTTCCTTCAGTCTCTTTTCTCTCCGTCTGTCTTGTGGATTAAGGCTCTCATATGAGATATCTGTGCAAATTCAGAAGTGTTCACCGGCGCTGGCCGTGAGATATTTAAGTTAGTGTGTGCACGTGCAGGTGCCGTGCCAATCTTGCTTGATGTGCAAGGGAGCAGAACATCTCGCTTGGAATTTATCCTAGCCGGCGGTTGCCACCATGATTCTGAGGGCGCAAGATCAAAATCTAATTTAAGGAGAATCGGCTTTCAATTTTGCTCTTGTTTCTTATGTTTAATTGCCTGAAGACAGACAGAGGGAGTGTGCACGTTGGCACACAAGTACAGTATGCACATTAGTTTTCATTCATGCAGGTTATGAATATCAGCTGACCCAAGGAGAATAAACAAAAAAAAAAAAAAGAAAAAGCGGGGTAAAAGAGAATGAGCGAAATAAACGGGGGATTTTGCCGATTATGCTACCCATCACAAACATACATTGCAGCTCAGTGGTTGAGCAGAAAGACCTTTCGCCTTATAATATAAGAGTTACGTTGGGAACAAGGGGGAGTGATAAGTACACATATTCAGGAACCAATGGGAAAATGCAAACACACACACGCACGCGCACGTAAGCAATCAAAAGCATACTGCCTGTCAATCAGTGCCAATCAACCCCCAGGATATCGCAGGAGGAGGGGATGTATGGGGATGAAGGTTTTGAACCTCACCTGCCCCACCCCCATGAGGAGAGAGAAAGTGAATACTTGCGGGGCCCACTCTTGGGTTTTCCCTTCATCTAGCAAACCTTGAGGAATGTTTTGATTTCCATAGGCAAGGGTACTGAGGAAGACACTAAAGACACTAAGCGTCTGTGTGACTCAGACCCTGGCGGCTCTCCCATGTGTGTGTGCCTCAGTTCCTTACCGCTGCTCGCAGCTTACACCCCCCCACCCCCCACCTGTCACTTCTCCTCTTTTTCCCTCCTGCCTTCATTACTTTTTTTTCATGCCCAATGACTCTTTTCAGAGCGTGAGGAGGCAGGCGGGGAAACAAGGCGGCGCTGTGCATTCTCAGAAGCAGAGAAGATGCAGTGATGGTGTCTGGGCAGCCAGCTCAAGGAGAGACGGATCAGAATGACTATATAAAGACACCACCGCTCAATGCCCTATAGGTCATCTAACTGTGATGAGTGTAAGGGGCCTGTGAGGAAGATCAGTTTCTAGGGTAGTTAATCATCTTCCCGGCTCCTCCTGAAGTAAACAAGAGAGTGAAATGCCCAGTATGTGCCATAAAGATTTCAGATATGTACTCTGATGGGGAGATAAGTTGGTGCTCAGTGTGGGATCTGCAAATTTATGTCTTCTCGCGTAGGTTTAGCGGAGGGCTTGATCATTGTGTGTTTGTACGGCCATATCTCGTTATATCTGATATTGTCTTACATATGCCTTTGAAGGACTCCGTTATTCTCAGCCTCCTTTTTTTTTCAGGACTACTCCCACACCAATGTGCACAGGGGCAAGGAGAACGAGCGAGAGAGAGCATGGCGAGTGGGAATGAGTGTGAAAGGAATACCAAGAAAAAGTGATGAAAAGAGAGCAAGAGAACATATGTGTGAGAATGAAAGGAAGGGGAGCGATAGAGAGACAAAGTGATAAGATTTTAGTGGGCAGGTGTGCATGTGGGTGTGTGTGAAAGTCATAGAGCATGCCGGGGCGTGCACAAGCAAGCGAGCGAGCGAGACTGTGCACAGAGCCTGCCGGGAAGCAAAACAGCAAATTATGACGGTTCAGGGATGAGCCCTGAGCTGTCAGCAAAAATGGAAATAAAAGGGCCTTAGAGCAGCTTCACAGCAAGCCAGTGTGACAGCCATGTAAATAATATTGGTGGAATATGTTGCAATTTAGACATAATTTACTCAAGCCTCCTTCTCCCACCCCCCTAAAAAAGGGAAAAAAGAAAAGACAGCAATTTGTCCTTTGAAGGTTAAACCAGCATTTTGGGTTTCCATTTCATTTCCATGGTGCACTGAGGATGAAAAGGCCTGTGTTAGCTAAAGCAAGGGTTGTGCTGTGTGCAGAGCCTATGCAGGACCACGCACTTCCTCCGCTGTCGGTTGGCTCGAGCTCTGAAAATCATTACGGCACCATCTGTCTGTCATGACCTTGGTATATATGCACTTCACATTTATGACGTCTAAACGGAAAACAGATGCGGAGGGCCTTTTAAAGAGAGCTCAGATCCACCACTCTGGGCTAATGGCTCAAAAGTGTGAACGCTGCCATTGAGGGGTCTAAATTTGTGCGCTGATATATTGAGCTGACTACCTTCAAATGAAAACAGCATATAGTGCTGGCCAGCATGCCCTCATTACGGCGTCTAACTAGAGCTCTTACTTCAAATTCCCAGGTTTTAGAGCACTTCAGTTCATATTATTTTGCACTTATGCTTAGCATACAATCTCTGTGGACCTTACTTCCTAAAAACATCATCGAGTAGGTCTATCAATTTTTCTGTCCTTCCGAAGCCACTCTTTTTGTCTAAATGGTTTGGCTTCGAAAATGTTCCTTTAGCGCTTATGGAAAAATGGATGTTGGAGTTTCATTGATTCCAGAGGGTTGATAAGTCCAAGCAAGGCAAAGCTCACCTATGGTTGACTGTTTATCAAGGTAAAGGTTGCAAACAGACCCAAGTGTCAAATGGTGTCCAAATTGTTAGTTAATTCTATATACTTAAGGTGTATCATGTTCACTGCATACTATCAGGGTATATTATTCAGAACATAGAATACAGTATAGACAATGTACTAACTATATTACACTTGGTGGACTCACATCCAAGGGGAAGTAACCCTTCATAACACCAAAATAAGGCGCTTTCAATAACAGAAAAGCTTAGTCGCTTTCACTATGTCCATTTCCATTTAGAATTAGCTCTTTGTTGACACCGAAGGTGTCATAATATAACATGCTAAAACATATCTTATCATGAAATTATTAAAAAATACAGTTCAGGCGTCCGGGTAGCGTAGCAGTCTATTCCGTTACCTATCTGTGAATGTTCTCATTCATCCAGGTCATGGTTATCCAAAGAAGTTGAATCAAGTGCAACTGGACTTGGTATATATCCGTGAAAACATTCCGCCTCATTTTGCATAAACCCGGTCACGTACAACATTGCCAAACATATAGCCAACATCTTGACCCCTTTAGTGGGCGAAACACCTCACCATATCCAAAACTCCATTGACTTCGTGGACAAGGTCCAAGGCGTAAAACTGGAACCGGATGAAACCATGGTATCCTACGACGTGACCTCGTTATTCACCTGCATCCCAACCATGGAGGCTTTGGAAACTCTGAGGCAACGTTTGCTACGGGACGACACCCTCCACAATAGGACCAACCTCAGCCCAGACCAGATTTGCCAACTACTGGACCTTTGCCTGAACACTACATATTTCCAATTCAGGGGCCAGTTTTACAGACAGAAACACGGCTGTGCAATGGGCTCACCAGTATCGCCCATTGTGGCCAGCTTATATATGGAAGAGGTAGAACACAGGGCCCTGAACTCTTTCAGAGGAACACCTCCGAGCCACTGGTTCAGATATGTGGACGACACATGGGTCAAAATCCAAACACAAGAGGTGCAAGCGTTTACCAGACACATCAAATCAGTGGACAAGAACATTAAGTTCACAAGGGAAGACGTAAAGAACAACAGTTTGCCTTTCTTGGACTGTGATGTCCACATTGGGGAAGACAGGAGCCTCCACATTGGGGTTTACAGGAAACCTACACACACAGAACAATATCTACTTTTCGACTCACACCATCCGCTGGAACACAAACTGAGCGTCATCAGAACTTTGCAACACAGAGCTGGCAATGTGCCCAGCAGCACTCAGGCCCAACGAGAAGAACACAAACACCTGAGGGGAGCTTTAAAAACCTGCGGCTACCCCAGTTGGACCTTTGTGAAAACTGCAACACGTTCCAAAAAGACCAACCAGGTGAGCGATGAGGAGAAAAGGAACAGAAGGAATAGCACAGTCATCCCGTATGTTTCTGGGGTCTCCGAGAAACTCAGGAGAATGTTCAACAAACACCACATCCCGGTATACTTCAAACCCAGCAACACACTCCGACAAAGACTGGTTCATCCCAAAGACCGTGTACCACACACCCGGAAAAGCAATCTGGTGTATGCCGTATAATGCAATGAGGATTGCACTGACCTATACATAGGAGAAACCAAACAACCACTACACAAATGGATGGCCCAACACAGAAGGCCAAACTCCTCAGGACAAGACTCAGCAGTCTATCTACACCTAAAGGAGAAGACACACTCATTCGAGGACAGCAACGTACACATTTTGGACAGAGAAGATAGATGGTTTGAAAGAGGGGTGAAGGAAGCCATCTATGCGAAACTGGAAAAACCATCCCTCAACAGAGGAGGAGGTCTGCGACACCAGCTATCTCCCACTTACAATGCCGTCCTTTCATCTCTACGCAGGAGACTCAAGAAGCCTAGCCTCCATGAACAACAGTCGACCACTAACGGCTCCAACGACTCTCATGACCACTGAACAATGAAGTCGAAACTAACACCCCCAACGACCGTCGCTGCTAAACAAATGCAAATCAACAGCTCCGATGGCGACGGGCCCGGCTGGACATCGGAGCACAGGAGAGACAAGCATATCAATAGCTCCGATAACGACGGGCGTTGGTAAACATCGGGACATAAAGAGCCATGGACATCTATAGCTCTGACAACGACTCCAAGAGGATAAAGTCCGAGTCTCATCACCAGCCAGTCAGACTAGCTTGGTCTAGTCAGAAAGGCACGAACTGAGGGAGCCTCTTGGATGAGAGGCGAAACGTCTTCACGGATATATACCAAGTCCAGTTGCACTTGATTCAACTCCTTTGGATTCCGTTACCTACTAACACGGAATCGCCGGGTTGAATCCCCGTGTTACCGCCGGCTTGGTCGGGCATCCCTACAGACACAATTGGCCATGCCTGCGGGTGAGAAGTCGGATGTGGGTGTGCGTCCTGGTTGCTGCACTAGCACCTCCTCTCGTTGGTCGGGGCGCCCCTCGGATCGGCAGAGAGGGGGTGGAGCGACAGGGATGGCTCAAAAAAAGAGTAGAGTAATTGGCCAGATACAATTGGAGAGGAAAAATGGGAAAATTGAAGGAAAAAAATATATTGATTATTTTGCAGACACCAGCAAGTTTTTCCCTGGCCGGTCCTTTCCATGGATATGGCAAAGGTGTGGGAATTATTGGACAGTTTTGATTGTTTAGTGACCATAAGCTCCATACAATTTTTTTGGACTATGTAGCATGTATACACATACCTTTTATACAATGCATTTGCATATTAATATCATACATATTAAAACGTTCAGACTAGTTTGTAGTTTCAATAATTTCGTCACAGCTTCAGTCTTTGCTCTCACCCTGAAAAGCTTACCCAGAACTGGGGGGAACAAAAAAAAAAACAGGTGAATCTAGTCAATTAATTAGTTGGGTCATTGACTTTTGCTTGTAGGAGGAGGAATACTTTATTGGACTGATGACACATGATCAATGAAACTGAGAAATGTAAGGCAGAAGGAATACGGCCAAGTAATTAGAATTAATGCATTTTAGGAACGTCTTGTAATTGTTCCTGAAAACCAGTAAATAGTAAATCTCGTTGTCCTTTCAGTAGACCTGGGTGAAATAGTAGGATGAGTGAAATTATTCTTATCTTTTACGCTCATTGTTATAGGAGTAGTTAGATAAACAAAAATAGCCAATATAAACCAGAATTTTGAGAATGCCCATTCAGATGTGGTTAATCCCACTCATCTTTTTTTTTTTAAAGCTGATGAAGCCGAGCCTTAAGAATTGTTTGGAAATATTTTGGGCTCTAGGTCTGTAATTAAGCATAGTCAAATTAATACAAAATAATACTGTAATGTAGCTAATACTGATACCGGATATTTCCCTGGAGGGATCATTTGAGTGTTGCATGAAGTTCTAAAAGAGGTGTAAGGTTAAGAAATTTAAGGCAGTATCTAGATATTTTTTTTCTGTCTCTTTCATCCCGATTTCTAAATGACCATTCCCCTTGTTCTCATGTGATCCTGTCATTGCATGACCCCTATGGTGGCTGGAGAGGGGGAGAGCATAAACCAGAATTTTAGTAGATATGCTTCTTGTTGGATTATTTTGGCTTTCTTTAGTGACAGGTGGATGAGGCTTGCCATGCAAGACAAGATAAGGACTACCAGAGCATCAGGCATTCAGAAACCCCCCCCCAAAAAAAAAAAAAAAAAAACGTTTTTGAAAGTGAGTTTGGTACACATTTTTCATAATTTCACAATCTTAATTTCCCTGATGTGGTAGCTATTTGGTTTCCCACAGACAACTGCTATGTATTATTTACAATCAGTAAGACTAGTACCATATCAGCCCTCAAATACACAGTTTAGACAGATCGCTGTTGAAAGCTCAAGAATCTCTTATGTTCTCAATGAGTCATGGCCCCAAGTTCACTCTTCACCCACAACGATCCCCCATTTACCCTCGGACAGACAGATTAAGTCAACAGACCTTAGCGAGGAAGCAGAGTTCCAGTGTCCACTTTCACAGTGCTTTCATGTGCAACAGTGGGCCCAGTCTAGCCTTCAGGAGCAGATTAATCTGTATGCTACCCCCAGCCAGCTGCCCTGCCCTGCCCTGGCGTCTTCTCCTCTACTCCGCGACAGCACGCTACAGAGGGAGGAATGGGAAAGGAGAGCCACAAGGTGGAATCAAACACCCAGGAAGAGTTCTCCTTGACTGAGTGGGAGTATTGTGGAGCGGCTCAAACAAACAGCCATGTGTGTGCCAACAAAGTTTCCCAAAGGAGCGACTGGGAGAAGCAGAAAGCAGCAGGGCTTCCTTAAAGACTGTTCCTCCTACACGTTTTCCTACTCCTCTCATGCTCTCACCTCCTCTTACCCTCAGCCAAGAGCAAGAAAGTTTCACAATGGGGTCAAAGTTTATGGAAGAACAGCATTTCAAGCTGTATCACCAATGCTTCAATTCAGCACACTACTGGAAACAGGAAGTGATGGCAGCAATGAGATGTGAGTATTTGCATTTGAATCCCACAATTCACTTCAACACAAATATTAAACACACACATTTGCATACAGTATACGGCCATGTAAGTACACACAACAGTGTGTGTCACCATTTGCTCATACTGCCGGAGGAATAACTACCCTAGGAATCATTCAAGATTAATTTAATTATGCTCATGGTGTCATGTGCATATGAATTTCCCATGAGGTTTTCGGTGTCTGATGACACCTGAAGGTCTCTGGAGGCCCAGGTAGATGCATAATGTATATGTAGTAGTAATCAGGGTAAATGCCAAGGCAAATGCAATGCCTCAACACTCAAGTGACTTTTTTTTTTTTATTGAACATGGAAATAACTCTCCCAGAACACTATAACAACACATTCCATCAAGAAGCCTCAGCAGGGGCGTCCGGGTAGCGTACCGGTCTATTCCGTTTCCTACCAACACGGAATCGCTGGGTCGAATCCCCGCATTACTTCCGGCTTGGTCGGGCGTCCCTACAGACACAATTGGCTGTGTCTGCGGGTGGGAAGTCAGATGTGGGTATTTGTCCTGGTTGCTGCACTAGCACCTCCTCTGGTCGGTTGGGGCGCCCCCTGAATCGGCAGAGAGCGGGTGGAGCAGCAAACAGGACGGCTCAAAAAGAGCGGGGTAATTGGCCAGATACAATTTGGGGAGAAAAAGGGGAAAAAACTGAAAAAAAGAAGCCTCAGCAGCATAGGTCCCCTGCTTTCACATTACCTCCTCCTCCTTGCCCCTTTCCTCCTCTCTCCTGCCCCTTTTTTCTCTCTCCTACTCCCTTATCTCTCTTTCTGTGCTTTTCTCTCATCTGACTTCCCATCTAATTAGGGACATATTCACATTTTCTCCCTTATCAAAACACTGCAACCAGGCATTTACTTAACATAAGAACACCTCCCCCCTTACAGCAAGGGTGGGACATTTATTTTTAGAATTTTGTTATTTACAATTGTAGTAATATTTAGTGGGCATTCTTTCATCTCAATATCCAACTATCCATTATCTGAACCGTTTATCCTGTTCTCAGGGTCACAGGGATGCTGAAGCCTATTGCAGAAGTCACTGGGTGGCAGGCAGGGAGACACTCTGGACAGGCCGCCAGGCCATCACAGGGCCCACACACACACATACACACACAAAAAAAACACACACAAAAAAACACACACACACACACACACACACACACACACACACACACACACACACACACACACACACACACACACACACACACACACACACACACACACACACACATTCATACCCAGGGACAATTTAGTATGGCCAATTCACCTGAATTACATATCTTTGAACTGTGGGAGGAAACCGGAGCCCCGCAGGAAACCCACGCAGACACAGTGAGAACATGCAAACTCCACACAGAGGACGACTCGGGACGACCCACCAAGGTTGGACTAACCTGGGGCTAGAACACAGGACCTTAAATGCTAAACGTTTAACATGTCCTTTAAAATGCATAAACATTTAACAGCCTATTATCTGTATGCTACCGTTTAGCTAAAAAAAAGTTAAAATCCTAAACGTTTCGCCTTTAGCTCATAGCATTTTAGCCATACGCTAAATGATTTGCATATAAACTACACTAAATTTGATTAATCATCTGTAGCAAAGAAAGGGTAGGCTGTGCCTTCTCCCTGTCAGGAACTGGTATGACTGGCATTTTCCACCCATGATATTAAGGCAACTAAATATAGCCTGAGAGCAAACTAACGCCAACAGAATTATTGCATTATATTATAGTGCACTGCAGGCACCAGCGCCATGCACTGTTAACAAATAAATAAATAATAACCATTATACTATTATTATTATTATTATTGCTGTTGTCATCTTATGGAATGGAAACTCATGTCATCCTGCCTTCCACCCAATGGCTGCTAGAATAGGCTCGAGCACATTGTGGGTTAAAATAGTGGATGGATAGGCAGAATAATAATCTTGTAACACAAGATTTCTAGTTTTGTGATGAAAAGGAAAAGAAAAAAAGAAAAGCTTCCCCAAAATGCAGTTCAGTTTATTTGTCAAAGTTATTCTGCATTACCCCTACCCACCCACACAGAAAATCGCTGAAAAGACTCCTATATGTGTTTAATGCTTTATATAACTCTCTATTTATGAATGTGCTTTTGTATTTATTTTACATCTTTCCTATCTCTTCCTTGTTTGCATCCTGTCCTGAGCTAGTAGGCGCCCTGCCAAAGCCCCTACAATTTTTTCTTCCATTGTTTTTTCTTTTTTTTTTCTTCTTCCAACCCAGCTCTCTCCTGTAGATTATTGAGCGGTTTTGCCCCGGTTTAATTTGGAGAGGACCCATAACTGGGTTTGTTCAGTCCCACTAGATTTATGAATGTCTCTTAGACTTTAAGGAGAGGCCGCTGTCAGAAAATGAGGGAAAAGGCAGGAGCCGCAGGCCAAAGAGAAACAGAGGAAAGGAGGGAGAGAGAGAGAGAGAGAGGGAGAGAGGAAAGGAGGGAGAGAGAGAGAGAGAGAGAGAGAGAGAGAGAGAGAGAGAGAGAGAGAGAGAGAGAGAGAGAGAGAGAGAGAGAGAGAGAGAGAGAGAGAGAGAGAGAGAGAGAGAGAGAGAGAGAGAGAGAGAGGAAAAAGAATGGTATTTTTTGAGGTAAATCTCCAACCGGGACCTCTGCCAGTCACTCCTTTTGTTTTATTGGTTATCGTCAAACCACTTACAGTCAGAGCAGGTAGGTAAAAACCTCTGGGACTCACTCACCCTTATCCACTTTCAGAAGGCCTTATGCACTCTGTCAACATCTTTTTTTTTTTTTACACTTATTTCATAAATCCCTTTCTTTCCCCAGCTTCTTCATCTGGCACCCTTGTGGCACCAACGCATCCACCTTTCCTCTCATTTTGATCTCAGGGGAAGGCTGTTTGGTTTAAAGTAACCTTTCACAGAGGATTATGGGAAGAAGAGTGGGCGCCATCACCCGTAAATGAAGAGCTTTCAATAGAAAGGCCACTATTCAAGGACCCTCTCCTTAAACAAGCATGAAAACGTGCTTGAATGCAATACAAACTAAACATGCATGCACACGCACACACATAAGCACACAGGCACATGATGACTAGGGAACGTGAGATTGATGGCAGAACACACCCATGAGTTGAATGACTATTCTTGACTCTGTAGGTCCATCCACAATACCTCTGGGTTTGTGGTTGTCATATGTTACTCTGCCTGGCTGTGTGAGCTAGTGTGACCGGAGAATTCATGTGTTGACAGTCCCAATCAATCACATTGGCCACTAGAGTGCAGAGTTCAAGAGTCGTTTTGGCACCGTGCTTCACTGGGGGGCTGCCAAGGCAAAGAGCCCGTGCTGAAGTAATGATTGTCATTAGGCCGTTTTATGAATATTTATGACAAACATCTGCACTGAAAATATTCAACATGCCGGAGGGGGACGCTGCGTGGGACCCTGAGTTACTGTTACTGTAGCAGAGTCCCTTATTAAGGTTGCCTGCGGGATTGTCTGCTCTAGGTTGCCAGCTGACCAGGAGCAGGCCAGTTGATCTTTGACAAGCCTCTGGTGGGGTTAAAGGTCAAATGTGATGAGGTGTCAGATGCCAGTAGGTAAACCAGGTGTCTGGGGTCATGCTATTGAATGCAGAACTTCGGGGGGCTATCTGTTCCAAAACCATTCAATGGGATCTGGTTTTATATACCATACTTACCTTCCAGGTATGGATGCCCACATTACAAGTTAGACAATATATTTTTCTGCAGCGATTCCTAGCTTGTGGCCATGGTCTTGGACAGCACTTTTTTTTTTGGATCCAGAACAATTTTTGTTCTCAATCTGACCTACTCATAAGGACAATTTGTCGTACTTAAGTTATGACTGTCTAAATAAATGTAGTTGAATGCATTTCTTTTAGAAGGCAAGGTATGTTGCAAAGTACCATCATACACTGATGAGCCAGAAGATTAAGCCCACTCACAGGTGAACCGAATAATATCGATCATCTCCAAGCAAGACCACATGTCAAGGTCAGAGGCATATCGTACAGACAGGCAAGGAAGGGCAATTGCTTGGGGCCCCCAATAATCTAGGGGGCCTCCACGCGCTAACTAACTTGACTCCACAGCAATGACAGCTATGGTTCAAAACTGCAACAGCTTCAACCCTCAAAATTCCCTTGGGGCCCCTGACTTGTGCAAGTTTCTTTTGAAGCCTCCCTACATGTCTGAAATGAAAATACATGAGCTTTATGTCTTGTAGCAATTAAAAAAAAATTAAAAATGGAAGAAAAATGAAAACATCATAATGGTAAGTGTGCACCAGCGAATGAAGATTAACATGAAGGATGCTGACAACATACCCAAAAGTTAGTGAGCAGGTGCTCCTTTTATATGAATATGAATGTAGCCCAAAGTTAGCTAAGTAACGTGAATGCTAACTTTAATAGAAGTTTGCTTACTTAGCTTATGGAAATCTGATTTATGTTCCATATATTTGATTCAGCAAAGGCTTTACACCGAATGCCCTTCCTGAAGCAACCCTCCCCATTTAACCGGGCTTGGGAGCGGCACTAAGAATGCACTGGCTTGTGCATCCTCAGTGGCTGGGTTGCTTACTTAGCTTAGCAAGAATATCTTTTCAAACAATTATCCAAATTTGCTCTATGTTTTTTCTTTTTTAGAGCATAGAGCGGCAATGATTGATTTAAAGTTATTTTGCTTGAAAAGGTGTCTATTGACTCGCTGGCTTAAATTGCCCCCAAATGTAAATAGGCAAATACATGTGACTTCAATAATTTTAACATCTTGTCCTTTGGATGAGACGTTCAATCCAAGGTGCTGCCTCACTGTGCTCATTAAATATCCCATGGCACTTATCACAAAGAGTAGGGGGGTCCCCGGTGTCCTGGAAAAATTCCCAACCTGGCTCTCCCCATCTAGCCACCTAATTATCTCCCAGTGTATTTTGCACTATGATTCCTCCTTCTCCACCTCAAGCTGATGTTTGGTGAGCATTGTGCTGCACGATGGCTGCCATGCATCACCCAGGTGGGTGCTACACATTGATGGTGGTTGAGGTGAGTTTCCCCCCTTCACTGAGAAGTGCTTTGGGTATCTAGATAAAGCGCTATATAAATGTAATCAATTGTTATTAATTGTTATTATCATTATTTCTTTCACGTTTCCTGTTTTACATCCTGTAGAGCCGGGTCTAAACTATGGACCTGAGGAACTGTAGGGCAGATATCACTTGATTGACAGTACTCGTCGTAACGTGTGGGCTGTTCCGAGTAGGGCGATCTTCTGGACTGCACTGATGTTGATATTGCCTGGGATACGGTTGGTGAACTTTTCCATTCCCTTCTTCATGAGTCCTTGAGCTCCAATGACCACTGGTGTTGTTTCAGTCTTCATACCCAACATCCTGTTGATTTCAATCTCCAGGTCTTTGTACTTGGTCAGCTTCTCTGTGACTTTCACTGAGGTGTTTTTTTCGGATGGTATTGCCATGTCAATGAGCATACACCTCTTTTGCTTCCTGTCATTGATAACGATGTCGGGCTTGTTGGCTTTTATCTCTCTGTCAGTGTGGATGGGCATGTCCCAGAGGATGGTGACATCATTGTTTTCAGTGACCGTTTTTGGCTGATGTTCGTACCACTTCTCAGTCGTCTTGATCTTGTAACTCCTGCAGATCTTCCAGTGCAGGTATGCTGTTGCCTTGTGCCTGTACATGTACTTGGTCTTTGTCAGTTCCGGGCAGCCTGAGACAATGTGGTCGATGGTTTCTTTGTACATTCCACAGATTCTGCATTTTGGGTCTTTTCCATCTTTGATGATGCAATGGTGATAGGATCTGGTTGCCAGGCTCTGGTCTTGTGCAGTGATTATCAGGCCCTCCGTCTCTGCTTTCAGCCCAGTGCTCCTCAGCCACTGGTGTGTCTTTTGTTGGTCCAATAATAATAATAATACTAATTATTATTATTATTATTAATCAATATATAATGTTGTCTAAATATGTTTGGAAACCATTCTGTGATGTGAAACCTATTTAGTTTTAACTAATTCAATTGTATAATGACAACCGTGCCTAGGTAGAATATTATAGTTTGTAAATTAAATTAGGAAATATTTCCAAGATTTATTTCAAGAAAATATCCAATGTGAAAAGTGATTAATTTTCTCTGTTAAAACTGCAGTAGGTAACATGAACATTCCAATGCGAAACGTTCTGCCTCCCTGCTGCATTGTATCACTCCACTAAGCCCCTCCCACCAAATGACCTCCACATTGCTCTTTAGCCCCTTATCGTGTACAACCAGGAAATGTCAAAGCGAGACTCGTGAAACTTGTATCGTAGTTGATAATCTAGCAATCCATCCATTATCCAAATCGCGTGGTTTGGATAATGGATGGATGGATAGATCACTGGTTGTACACAATAAGGGCTGAAGAGCGATACGGAGGTCATTTGGTGGGAGGGGCTTAGTGGAGTGATACAATGCAGCAGGGAGGCAGAACGTTTTGCATTGGAATGTTCATGTTACCTACTGCCACTTTAACAGAGAAAATTAATCACTGTTCATATTGGATATATTGTTGAAATAATCCATTATCCAAACCAGCTAGAATAATGAATGGATGGATGGACGGATAGATTATCAACTACAATACAAGTTTCACAAGTCTTGCTTTGACATTTCCTGGTTGTACACGATAAGGGGCTGAACAGCGATGCAAAGCTCATTTGGTGGGAGGGGCTTAGTGGAGTGATACAATTGAAATTATTTTTTCTAGCAAATCTCTTAGTTACACTAATATTGTTCATGTGAAGCAGCCGTTTCGAATTGGTCTTGTTGATTTTTAGGGTTAGGATTACGATCACAAGTGACTGGCGGGGCAGGGTGGATGCAAATTGATTGCATACATGTACATCTGCATTAGTAGAACAGCCAATAGGCACACCCTCTCTCTGAAATGACCCGAGATTGGCTAAAATCTTCCGTCCCCACTGGGTTTTCTAAAGCTTGAATACAGAGCCAAGAGGAGGCACAGAAGTCTAGTTTTCTTTCAGACCACCTGAATTACAATATGTTGAAAGATTACCATTGGAATTTTTGCTCAATGACTGCAAAAAAAAAAATGCTGCTAAAATTAGGATCATTGGCTATACTTATTTGTTTTATTTATATGGGGTATGGGTACAGCCAAACCCATCCATACCAGTTTCTTATCTTTCTTCAGGAGCATTATTCAGGAACTTGAATAATTCAAGTTTCTGTCAGGAACTTGAATAATGATCCTATTAAATGATTATTTAATAGGGGTTTTGGGAATATAATGGCAATGAACAGTCAGAAGTGGACGAGATTAGCGTAAAAAGAGAAAGGTAGGACGTTTTTTCTGCCTGGGGCCCCCTCAGACTCTAGGCTCGCCTGTGGTCAAGGTCTAGGTAGAGTAGATGGTAAGCAAACAATCAGTTCTCATAGTCAACATGTTGAATGCAGGAGAAATGGGCAGGAGTAAAACCTTGACTTTGACAAGGGCCACATTGTTATGGGCAGACGACTGGGTCAGAGCATCTCTGAAACAGCAAGGCTTGTGGGGTGTTCCCTGTCAGCAATGGTGAGTACCTACTGACAGCGGTCCAAGGAGGAACAAACCACAAACCGGTGATAGGGTGTGGGGCGCCCTATGGTCATTGATACACGATGGCAACAAAGGCTATCCCATCTGGTCTGAACAGACAGAAGGTCTACTGCGGCACAAGTCACAGAAAATGTTAATAATGGTTATGGGAGGAATGTGTCACAACACAGTGCATCACACCCTGCTGTGTATGGGGCTGTGTAGCTGCAGACCGATCAGAGAGCCCCTGATGACCCCTGTTCACCATCAAAAGTGCCTACAATGGGCATGCGAAAGCCGGAACTGGACCTTGGAGCAGTGGAAGAAGGTTGCCTGGCCCAATGAGTCCTGTTTACTTTTAGATCAAGTGGATGGCCATGTACCTGTGCCCCGTTTACCTGGGGATGTGATGGCACCAGGATGCACTGTGGGAAGACGACAAGCCGGTGGAAGGAGTCTGATGTTCTGGACAATAGTCTGCTGTGAAACCCTGGGTCTGGCCATTCATGTGGACGTCAACTTGACATGTGCCACCTACTTAAACATTGTTGCAGTCCAGGTACACCCCTAATGAATATGGTATTTCCTTATGGCAGTGGCCTCTTTCAGCAGGACAATGCGCTCTGCCACACTGCACAGATTGTTTGGGAACGATTTGGGGAACATGTTTAAGTGTTCAAGGTGTTGCTCTGGCCTCTAAATTCTCCAGATCTCAATCCGATTGAGTATCTGTGGCATGTGCTTTCCTGACAAGTCCGATCCATGGTGGCTCCACCTCGCAACTTACAGGATTTGAAGGATCTGCTGCAAATGTTTTGGTGCCAGATACCACAAGACTCCTTCAGGGGTCTTGTAGAGTCCATGACTTGGTGGGTCGGTGCTGTTTTGGAGGCACACGGAGGAGTACCAGCATATTAGGAAGGTGGTCATAATATTTTGGCTCATAAGTGTACAATATTTTTTTTAATTTATGTTTGTCATGTTAGTGTCATTTTTCAAACCAGTTTCAAGCTAATGAATATGCCACTTGTGATAATGTAGTGATGTACACTACCGTTCAAAAGTTTGGGATCACCCAAACAATTTCGTGTTTTCCATGAAAAGTCACACTTATTCACCACCATATGTTGTGAAATGAATAGAAAATAGAGTCAAGACATTGACAAGGTTAGAAATAATGATTTGTATTTGAAATAAGATTTTTTTTACATCAAACTTTGCTTTCGTCAAAGAATCCTCCATTTGCAGCAATTACAGCATTGCAGACCTTTGGCATTCTAGCTGTTAATTTGTTGAGGTAATCTGGAGAAATTGCACCCCACGCTTCCAGAAGCAGCTCCCACAAGTTGGATTGGTTGGATGGGCACTTCTTTGAGCAGATTGAGTTTCTGGAGCATCACATTTGTGGGGTCAATTAAACGCTCAAAATGGCCAGAAAAAGAGAACTTTCATCTGAAACTCGACAGTCTATTCTTGTTCTTAGAAATGAAGGCTATTCCATGCGAGAAATTGCTAAGAAATTGAAGATTCCTACACCGGTGTGTACTACTCCTTTCAGAGGACAGCACAAACAGGCTCTAACAGGTACTATTTAATGAAGATGCCAGTTGGGGACCTGTGAGGCGTCTGTTTCTCAAACTAGAGACTCTAATGTACTTATCTTCTTGCTCAGTTGTGCAACGCGGCCTCCCACTTCTTTTTCTACTCTGGTTAGAGCCTGTTTGTGCTGTCCTCTGAAGGGAGTAGTACACACCGGTGTAGGAAATCTTCAATTTCTTAGCAATTTCTCGCATGGAATAGCCTTCATTTCTAAGAACAAGAATAGACTGTCGAGTTTCAGATGAAAGTTCTCTTTTTCTGGCCATTTTGAGCGTTTAATTGACCCCACAAATGTGATGCTCCAGAAACTCAATCTGCTCAAAGAAGTGCCCATCCAACCAATCCAACTTGTGGGAGCTGCTTCTGGAAGCGTGGGGTGCAATTTCTCCAGATTACCTCAACAAATTAACAGCTAGAATGCCAAAGGTCTGCAATGCTGTAATTGCTGCAAATGGAGGATTCTTTGACGAAAGCAAAGTTTGATGTAAAAAAAATCTTATTTCAAATACAAATCATTATTTCTAACCTTGTCAATGTCTTGACTCTATTTTCTATTCATTTCACAACATATGGTGGTGAATAAGTGTGACTTTTCATGGAAAACACAAAATTGTTTGGGTGATCCCAAACTTTTGAACGGTAGTGTATCTCTGCTACTAACATACCAAAGTTGAGGCCTTTGTTTCATTGTGCGAGGTTATGGTTATCCGTGTGCGAAATTAACAATGGCAAATATTAGCCTCCCATTCACTTCCATTCTATGTGAAAGAAGGGGCGAATAAAACATTCACTTCTGGTGAAATTTGCATCCTTACTTGGCATGGAGTTCATCTTTGGTGAACTTTGACCAGTGAATTCACAGCCTTAACCAATAGCAAAGAAGTGTGTTTGATTTACCCGGCTTTGCTGTAATTAGCTGTAGTTTTTTATTTTTAGTGAAACAGGATGGAGACTTTGAGTGCTGTTGTGTCTAACCAGCCAGCATTGTACGACATTGACCGTGAAAACTACAAACCACCCCACAAGAGAGATGCTGCCTGGCTGGCAGTGAACAGAAAGAAAGGGAAAATCTATTAATAACATCGATTCATATTTCAAGGTATAAAAATTTAACTTGTACACCAATGTTCTTCCTCCGTATTTGTCCAGAAAACTATGATAACATGTACAAGTGAGACAAGTCATGTCAATTTTATTTGTATAGCCCAAAATCACAAATTACAAATTTGCCTCAGTGGACTTTAAATGGAAACATTTATTTATCTTTCTCTGGACTTCGGTGTAGATTTTTTCATCACAAAACCAACAACTACTCACACGCACCACTGAAAACTGATTTCCGTGTGTGTTTCATTGTGCACTGCCCACATTCAGCATGACAAAATATGAATTTCGCCTTGGCAGGCGATGGTCATTCGCCTGTATTCATGTATGTGTGACCGTAGCGTTATCTGTAAGAAAGTTGGATCAATATGCTTTACTTTGTGGAATTCATGAGAGAGTCACCACTTCTGCCAACAGTTTTAATGGTGCAACTTCATCACAACACTGCTTAATATGACACATTTTTTTTTTCCAAAGTGATATTAAGCGTGCTGGTGAGAGATAACTACTTTTGCTTCTTGAAAAGGCAGAAAATATGCCAGGACCAGAGACAAATTTGTCCAAATGAAAACACAATTAGGCTTCTTATGTATCCTCCATGAACGATTAAGTATTACAGGCTCAAGTCATGTGTATCAAATAGTGTAATTTCATTTCTTATCAACAAAGTCAGAATTAGGAGAAAATTAATGTCCGATTTTCCACTGAATGAACGAAGTGTTTCTTCCCCGGCTGTCGGATAAAAGTGTAAGGGGTTACTTTTGTTGACAAGTGCAAATCCTCCTCCTCTGAAGAACAACGCACAAAGCAATCGCAGGGAAAAATAAATCCCATTCTAGCATGACGCAATTGTGACAACCACAGGACGTAAACCACAAAAAAATGGAACTGTGCTTTCAGATGCCCGCACATATTTATCACAGATCCTATTACAGTTGTTGGCTTTTGACTGTCTGTCGCAGGTGATCTTGATCCGGCTGGGTCTGACATCACACAGTCGTGCAGGGGGTTTCCCAGGAGGTCAAACAGGGGCTTCACGGGATATCAAGTTAATGGAAGTCACCATGATGTTGGATGTCTGTGCCTACTGAAGGTGATTAAGCTGCAGACAGTTGGCAAATTTGTGGTTTTGGTTTTATAAGGAGGGTTAGGCTCCTGGGAAGTGTTTTCATCTGATTTTTTGCAATGGAGTAATGTGTGGGTGGTCTCAACTGCTGTTGTAAGGCAAACTCGAAAGCAATTAGCATAAGCAGAAACTGTCATTTGAGGTGATGTGAAAAGACCTGTATTTCTCACCCTGTCTTTTAATTTCCTCTTACAAAAATGCGTAACGTATATGCATGTTTTTGCACACCTATATTTCATGTAAATTCCTTTGTTTTTGTTTTTTTCCTCCTGTCACCACTGTAAACATGCACAAACGTACACAGTACAGACACACGCACGCACACTCATGCACATGTATAGACATGCAGACATGCACAAGAAGACATACGGTGGACGGCTTCCCTGGGCACCCCACAACTCAAATTTAGGGGGGGTCGGGGGTGGTGGGGGTTTTCTTTTGACAGAGGCTGACACGTCTGGTGAGGAGTGTGTTTCAAGTTGTGCCAACTGTGCCCTCCCTTGTCTCTGTTTCTCCTTCCACCTTTTGTCTGTGAGGGGCTCCATGTCACAGCCAGGCCTCCTAGCGAGGCTTGCTGACCCTCCTCCCGACCTCACTCTGCTGTTGTTTATGGAGGAAGTGTCATCCAGCCTCTTATTATTCCAGCTGGAGCTACCTCTGCCATGCAGCCCAGCCCACAGCTTTTTGCCCAGATCAGTCGAGAGAGAGAGAGAGAACGTTTAGGCAAGACTCGCATACACACCCAAGTCTGTGCCAAATTCCCATTTTTTCAGTCTCTTCATTCCAGTCTAAAGAAAACAAACAAGGGGAAGTCGTTACTACAGTCTGCTATCAGAGGGTAGACTTTAAAAAGGTTGGATGACCCCACTAAGGGAGGTATCTGCTATGCGAGCGTTTCTCCTCTGTCGAGAGGAGGGTGGACCCGTTGAGGTGTCAGCAGTGAGGTAAGATGTTGCACACCAGGGATTTGGCAGGTCAAATAGGGTTTTGTCTGTTTTTCGAACAGACATTGGCAGTTTCTACTCTTCCACAACTTTTGAGAATCTTGACGCAGGACAGCTTCCCGGTTTAAGCCCAGTTCCGGTTTGCAAGTTGTTTCCCAGCCAGGATTCGGTAATCAAGGATGGCTTAGGCGAGGCCATTGGAGGGCAAATTCAACCTGGCAGTTCTCTTATGCTCCAAATACAGTATTCAGGCTCATTGATGGTACCGCAAATTGGTAGGATTTAGAAACTCTGCTCATGCAGAAAATTTCTGTCATAATATCCAAGGCTTTTTTCCCAGCAATAAGTCACACTGGCAGCTATGCTAGCCAAAACACCTCTTTTGCCTTTGCTGTAATCATATACTGTAATGATATAGTACCCACATCAACATTGTTTGGTGGATATAGCCAAGGTCTGTGGGTTAGTCTCATTCACCTCCATTACTCCCTTAAATTACATACAGACAAGTCCTGCACTTGACCATTTTTCAAGTGCAGTTTACTTCCTTTTCATTTATTTTACTACCTCTACAGTTACCACTTGTGTCACAGTGCACTTTATGTTTTATTAAATGTGTGATATATCCCCTCAGTATTAAATTCTACAGCAATTGCTGCACATAAAGGTGGTTTTGCTAGCTTTTCTACTCATGGCAAGCAAGCCTGTTTCCGGAGATGCTATGCATTTCAGTCGATAATCCGCGTAAAATGAAAATCCACCTCAATAAAAAGAAGAAAATACGTTTTCGGAATAGGATCATTTAATAACATATTGTTTAAAATAAACTATCTGAGTGTAATTTGCACAGTTTCAAATAACAGGGTATAACAATCCCTTGTGCCATACATCAGACTGGGCAGTCAAACACTAGCCAGTACCATAACGACCCAGTGGACTCAGCCGTTTCTTGGTCTAACAGGGATCAGTGTGAAGAATATCATATGGCGCCATGAATCTACCAACCAATCTGACAGTCAGCATCATTCACGAAAATAACGAACTAACGAAAATTGGCTGTTACAGAGTTACAGTAAGGGTCAAAGGGCAGGAATGTCATTAGGATTATTGAGTGGGTACTTTCATAAACCTTTCTTGCAATGAGTTAGGCTGACAACACAGTGAAATTTACATCAGCTTGGAGAAGTTAGCAACATGTGTTTCATACATTAAAACATATCCTTATTAACGTGTATCCCTGTACTGTGCCCACTACTGTTTGACACTCTATATTATTAGTTCCCCCCCCTTTTTCTCCCTATTATACTTGGCCAATTACCCCACTCTTCCGAGCTGTCCCGATTGCTGCTCCACCCCCTCTGCCAGTCCGGGGAGGGCTGCAGACTACCACGTTTCCTCTGACACATGTGGAGTCACCAGCCGTTTATTTTCACCTGACAGTGAGGAGTTTCGCCAGGGGGACGTAGTGCATGGGAGGATCGCGCTATTCCCCCCAGTTCCCCCTCCCCCCCGAACAGGTGCCCCGACCGACCAGAGGAGGTGCTAGTGCAGTGACCAGACCACATACCCACATCTGGCTTCCGAACCGCAGGCAACGGAATAGACCGCCACACCACCCGGACGCCAAATTATTAGTTTTCCAACCATCAGGCATGCCGTTTTGTTTGACTTGTTGGTGGAAAAGCTTCCCTGTCTTCATTTAGTCGCTTAATCATGTCATTTAATGCATTGTTAAGCACATTAAAAGCGGGTTGTTTCACAATACCTTGTGTTAATGTAGCGAGTAAAAGGGTTTGAGGGGTTACCGTGAAATTAGCGATTGACAGTTAGAGTGATTATCTGTATCCAAATTACCTCTGCTGTTTTTATATTCAGCCCTTGTTCACCACACGCCAGTCGTGCTCAGGGTGTTTGCGTGTCCTCTTCCTTCTCCACCACCACTTTCACTTACGGACGGAGCGACCCACCTGACCTCCCTTATAGTCTCTCTCTCGCTCTCTCTCTCTCACAAACACACACACTTTTTACAGAGAGCTCGTAATTAGACCAGAGAGAAACAGGGACAAAGGGAGTGTTTCAAATGAGCTGTTCGCTAATTGTGTCACTTTGCCATTTTTTTTTTACCCGCCTATATGAAAAGGGGTATTTAGTGAAATAGAGAACAGCTGGTCAATTTATTCCACTCATTTGTTTTGACTGTCAGTGTAGATTTCAGACCTTCCTCTGTTCCTCTGTTTGTATACCATTGCCATGTGACGGTGATGGTGGTGGGTGGTATCATATGCATAGTGGAAGTGAAAGCGCACACTATTGGGGTATTGTTGGTTGTTAAGGCAGAGAGAAAAGGAAATCCCTTTCCCCTTGCCACCTGTCTTTCACCTTGGATACCTTCCCACTGACAAATGCACCTGAAGTCACCTGTGTGCATGTGTCTGTTCATATGCTTGTACACTACCGTTCAAAAGTTTGGGATCACCCAAACAATTTTGTGTTTTCCATGAAAAGTCAGCCATTTCCTACACCGGTGTGTACTACTCCCTTCAGAGGACAGCACAAACAGGCTCTAACCAGAGTAGAAAAAGAAGTGGGAGGCCGCGTTGCACAACTGAGCAAGAAGATAAGTACATTAGAGTCTCTAGTTTGAGAAACAGACGCCTCACAGGTCCCCAACTGGCATCTTCATTAAATAGTACCTGTTAGAGCCTGTTTGTGCTGTCCTCTGAAGGGAGTAGTACACACCGGTGTAGGAAATCTTCAATTTCTTAGCAATTTCTCGCATGGAATAGCCTTCATTTCTAAGAACAAGAATAGACTGTCGAGTTTCAGATGAAAGTTCTCTTTTTCTGGCCATTTTGAGCGTTTAATTGACCCCACAAATGTGATGCTCCAGAAACTCAATCTGCTCAAAGAAGTGCCCATCCAACCAATCCAACTTGTGGGAGCTGCTTCTGGAAGCGTGGGGTGCAATTTCTCCAGATTACCTCAACAAATTAACAGCTAGAATGCCAAAGGTCTGCAATGCTGTAATTGCTGCAAATGGAGGATTCTTTGACGAAAGCAAAGTTTGATGTAAAAAAAATCTTATTTCAAATACAAATTATTTCTAACCTTGTCAATGTCTTGACTCTATTTTCTATTCATTTCACAACATATGGTGGTGAATAAGTGTGACTTTTCATGGAAAACACAAAATTGTTTGGGTGATCCCAAACTTTTGAACGGTAGTGTATGTGTGGGTGTGTTGTGTGTTTGTGCCCTGGCTTATAGGCATTTATGTGAATGTGTCTCCGCTCTGTATTTATACATGAGATGAACTGTGAGAGAGAGAGAGTGTGTGTGTGTGCGAGTGTGTGTGTGCACACGTGTATGCACAGTACATGTATGGGTGTTGTTTACATTTTTTGGTGCAAGAATTTGTTAAAAGCTGATATATTTGTGTTATTTCATACATGTTGGTGCATGTGTGTGTGTGTGTGTGTGTGTGTGTGTGTATGATCTTTAGCTGCAGTCTCAGTAGATCTAAGTGTTTTGCTGTAATAGTGTATTCTAGCCTGTGGGAGGAGTGAGACTGGAAAAGTAATTGGAGGTCGGTCCGGGACAAGGGCATCTGCCAAGGGTGTGAATAATGCAGCGCTGGACTGAGGAATAGTGTGTGTGTGTGTGTGTGTGTGTGTGCGTGCGTGCGTGCAAGAGTGTTTGAGGGGGTAAAAAAGTGTTGGTGTGCATGTGTGCTCTCATGCATATCTGTGTTCTGCAAACTGTTTGTGAATGCTGAATTTTCTTATGTTTATAATAATGTCTGTTCATGCACAGTACATACACACTGTGTGTGAGTAGGAATGGACGCATTTGTGTTTCTATGGGAAATGGGCATGCACTGTGTGTGTGTGTGTGTGTGTGTGTGTGTGTGTGTGTGTGTGTGTGTGTGTGTGTGTGTTAAAATGTGAAAGGGGCATGCAGTATGGTATGGATCAGTGTGTTTTTGTCCATAAGAAAGAATGTTATTATTTACATGTGGAACCACTCAGATAATAGGATTTATTCCACTGTGCTCGGTGCAGAGAAAGCTCCAAAGAATAACCACCATCTACCACATTGTTCCTTAAAGATGGGTTTGGGATCCAAAGGTGCAATATGAAATCATTACAGTGGGTCCAGTGGGTAAAAAGCAGCTACAGTCCTGCAGACCTAAAACTTCAGTCATTAGGACCCACATCAGAGTTTAATGAATGAGGCTGGGGAAAAAAAACAACAAAAAAACAAAAAAAAACCTTCAGCTGACTAGTAGGCCTATTGGTTCTACTTAAAACTGTAACATTTTAAAACCAAAACTGTAAAATCTTAAAACCAAGCTCCATGTGCCCTTTTCTGAGAGCCACAAACCGCACTGCAACAACCCAGTGACAGACAAACCGTGAGCTCTCTACTGCACAAAATAAAAGATTTTAATCCTTAACTTGAACTTCAGACCTTGCCATCCTTTTGAGTCCAATTAACGAGGCTGACAAAAAGTGTCAGCTGACTGGTTTAGAAAGCAGAGGCAGGTTTTTTCTGCACAAAAATGAGCATCTCTTGCCTTTTCACAGTCTATTCGATTTCTCTTTTCGTCTGTCACATGAGAGGCAACGCTGAACAACCGGTGGCTGTCAGCACTTGTTCTGGGCGCACACAGGTATTTGCGTGCTGCATGAGCAAGAGCAGGGCAAAGGGCCTGGTTGCATTTCCAGTATTCCAAAGGACTGTCTTCCCTGGGAATTGTGGCTTCAGACAGGTATGTGTGTGTGCCAACAAAGTAAAAGAAATAGCAGTTATTTTTAATTTTTGAGGCAATGACAATGCAATAACGATTTTTTTCAAAATCAATAAACATGCAAGCCAAATCATATAGGCTATGCCCCAAAGACAGCTGATATAGCAGAATAATAATCGAGACAGTTGCACTATTCATTCAGCTACTTTACGCAGTCTAAAATTAACGATTCTAAAAATAGCCTACATTAGTGTATGGTTTAAGGCTTATGGCCTACCTGTGACGCGGTTTCGGGTTCGGCTTCTCTTCAAACATGACATCCTCCTCTAAAAAATGTTTATACATGTCCAGCAGTGATCCTGTTCAGGTCTTCTTCTATGGGGGATCCCTCGCGCTGGCATCTCCATTGCCGCCCACTTCATCCAAGACTTTTAAATCAACATTATGTAACTTTGGTTTAGCGCGTACAACCTCCCGCGAGCGATCAATTTATAAGTCATGACCCGCCCTACTCTGCCTGTGATTGGCTGACCTTGATACGCTTGCCCAACCAACGAAGGCAACGAGTTCTAGCCAATCGAAGGCAGAGTAGGACGGGTCATGTGACTTCACCATCCTAGGGAAAAAAATATAAGTCATGGGGGATCCATCAATCCATCCATTAGTCGCGGGAATGCTGGAGCCTATCCCAGCGGTCATTCCCACTCAACCAAAGTTACATAGTACAAGAACAGGCGATCGGGGCTCGGAATGGGAATGAAAGAGGCACCATTCTCTCTATTACAAGTCAGTGTACCATCAAAATGATTTTGAAGCTGTTATTTTAAGGTAAAAACTTTACATGTTACGTGTTGCTTTAAGCAGTAGGACACGAGCGCCCCTCTTCTTGTCCATGTCAAAGTACTGGTCTTTGTATTTGGCATCAAGCATGGTTGCAACGGAATAACGTGTCTCACATAGCACACCGTTGAAGCAATCACTGACAGTTTCCAGTAGGGTGCTTTTGGCTGTCTGCACACCTCTGTCTGTGTCGCTGGGCCTGCCAAGCAGTCGTGTCAGTGCCACAACAGCGGGGATCACATCAGCCTCTGTTCAGCTGCTCAAAGGGGGCGAGAAGTGTGATCACATTTTCTAGAATTCCCCATTGATTTGCCATAGAAGTTGCGGGGAGCTCACAGCCTTCTGCCCTTTTCTGCTCAACCAAGCTTTGCATCATATAAAATGTCCAATTCCATGTGGTTGCGACATTTTGCTGAAGTCGTTTGAAAGGCATCCCGAGCTCCTTCTATACACCTTATAGGTGACTGCAAGCAAGTTGTGAGTGCTTGTAATGCACAACCAACTGCAGCATGTGTGCCATGCATGGTAGACTTGGCACACCGAACTCTATCATTGCTTTTGCCATGTTACATGCATTGTCACATAGCACTACATGTACACTCTCATTTGAAATTTTCCATTTCCCATACATGCTATCAAAAGTGGATGCAATTGCAGCTGCTGTGTGAGAACCTGAGAAGTCCTGCGAATGCAGGACAGCCTTTTTACAGATGAAGTCCTCGTCAATTCACTGGGCAATGAGGCTCAACATGCTGACAGGGTTTACACTCAATGTCTAAATGTCTGGGGTAAAGCTAATAAGAGTGGAGTCAGTGAGGAGCTTCTCTATGTGATTGGAGACAACACTTTGCAGTTCAAGTAAGGCCACATCTGAAAAATAATAATGGCTAGGCATAGCGTACCGTGGCTTTAAGCACATCATCATCCCGCAGAAGCTCACATCTTGCCCCGTGCTGAAAGGCTGGTTATCAAGAGCAATTAATTCAATGATTTTGTTATTTAGGGCTTTCACCTTTGGGTGGTCGCTACTGTATTTCTTAGCTCTGTCAAATGACTGATGTAGATGCTGCTGACAGATTTTCGCTGGCACCGTTTTTTTTGCCAACTTTTCAGAAAGTCTTTGTGGTGTTCAGGATGACAGCTCTTAAGATGCATAGTTTAAATGTGTGGTGTTAAAGGAGCATGGCTTTACCCCTCCTTGCATCACTGGTGCTTTACAAGCATTGCAAATAGCAATTTTGTTGTTTCAGATACTTTGAAATATTTCCATACAGCTGACATGTTGAAGCTTGTTGCTGGCGCTCATAATAAACATTTAGTGTCATCATGTGCATATAGTTAACATGGTAATACTTTAGTATGGGGAACATATACACCATTAATTAGGTGCGTATTGGCATGCAAATTAGCAACATATTGGCTCTTCATTGGTCTTTATTAAGCACTTATTAATGCCGTATTCTGCATGGCCTTATTATACAACCAGTAAGCCATTAACTATGAGTTTTCCCTCTATAACCTCAGAATTATTGCTTATTAGTAGTACCATCTCAATATGCTTTGCTTAGTATGGACTTTATAAGGTGGTAGTACCACAAGAAGAGTTATTCTCCCTTACTAACACGTAATGAATATGGTCTGTTCTTACATAACAAAACACAAAAGTACAAGTGTTAATAGTGTTAAATTACTCTAAATTCAGTTGTTGTTACTTAGAATATGTTTGCTATGCGCCATGAAGTTGAATCAAACTGATATTGATGTTCTGCAAATTCGTGAAGAAATCGCCCGTAAAAAGTGCACTCACAGTCCAATTTAGCTTTTGCTCATTTCGTTTTTTTAAACAATATAAATTATAATAACCATATAAGTAATATAAATATCATCAGTAGCCCATTAACTAGCAACACTTTTTAATGAGTAATGCACTTGTCTTCTTTCTCCACCGTGCTGGTGTTCAGACTTCTGTCATTCACAATTTATTAGAAAACCTTGAGCCATAAATGATTTATACAAAATGTTGATACAGCGGCCCGGGAATCTGAATGTTCCTTTTGCCCAAGGTTGCCTGATGTAACCTCACTTGTAGAGATACAAAAAGAGCTTATAAGGAGTGCCAGCAGCAGGGATTACATTGAATCTCTATCAGCGGATGATCAAGCAATGGCAGATAGTGTAGCAGAAACTGTGGCAACGAGGACGAGTTATCTCAACACAATAACTTTTCCATCTGGACTGACCCATGCCAAGGCACGCAAGCTATGTGTTTTAGCGGTCTCCATTTGCTTTGTTTTGATTTGTTTGCCATCCTGTTGCCACATGTGTCACTTTGTTTATTTACCCTTCTAGCCACTGATTCAGATAGGCCCGAGTGGCATGTGTGCTGTTTTGTGTGCGGTGTGGAAACCACACCATTCCGGCACAAACCAGCACCGTGGGGTTTTGGAGTGCACCCACTGAGGGACAGAGAGAAGAGAAAAATGTTAGCTCCTGACCTTCAACAGAGAGACAACACTACAATAGTGTGATCATGCTTGTGCATGCCTGTATTGTGTGTGTGTGTGTGTGTGTGTGTGTGTGTGTGTGTGTGTGTGTGTGTGTGTGTGTGTGTGTTTGATTGTTTGCCAAGTTTGTCTTTCTACAGGTGTGTCTCTGTATGTTATCCACTGTTTTGTAGTGTGTGTGTGTGTGTGTGTTTGATTGTTTGCTAGTTTTGTCTTTCTATAGGTGTCTCTGTACGTTATCTACTGTTTTGTAGTGCGTGTATTTGTTTGTTTGCTAGTTTTGTCTTTCTATATGTATGTCTCTGTATGTCTGTTATACACTGTTTTGTAGTGTGTGTTCGTTTGTGTGTGTATGCGTGTGTGTACTCCATGTAAATTTGTGAACACCATGGGGATGGAGATGAGAAGAGGCCATGGTGTCGTTTCAGTGATGACATGTTTATAGAGGTGCAGATCGTGACCATGCTGCCATGTCTCATCCCCAACAAAGTCTTAATGGAAGCTAGTTAGTGGTAGCCATGAGTTGTAAGCAAGCTAATGAGCAAATCACTTTGGCACAAAGTCACTGTAAACTATGGTGTCTCTTCTTGTAAATCCCCGTTGCCAAAACCATCAAACACACACACACACACACACACACACACACACACACACACACACACACACACACACACACAACAATTGAAAAAAAAAAGAACGGAGAAAAAAAAAACTGTCCATTAATGAAATATGAAACGTGGCATAAAACAAAAGTCTGCCTTAAAATCTATACAAATGGGTCACCTTGGTGAAGGTGATATTCTGCGAGCCTTCAATAAAAGAGGCTGGGAGAATGTATGGGTGCTGAATACTGTAATAGTTAGTGTGTAGGAGGAATGGGCGTTGAGTCTGAAGTATGTCGTTAAATGGATATTGGCAGCAGACTGTAAAAGTCCATGCTTAGTCTGATTCCTGGCTCCTAGAAGCTCTTGGGTTTCATGGAGAAGACAGAAAAATGAGACAGAGAGAGAGAGAGACAGAGAGCGAGAGAGAGAGACAGAGAGCGAGAGAGAGAGAGGCGAGAAGAGAGGAGAGAGAGGCAAGAGGAGAGACAGTGAGAAAAGAGAGCGCGAGAAAAGAGAGCGAGAGGCGAGAGGAGAAAAAAAAAGAGAGAGAGAAAGAGGCTATTTTCCTAGGGCTTGAACAGAGAATGGTATGAAAGGTTTGTGGTCCAAGCTCAAACCGGCTATAACCAACCTAACATTTGTGTCCTTGCGACTGTTTCAAAAGTGTTTAAAAGTAAAAACATTTGAGACCTTTCAGACTGAATTAGATGCTCATTACTGTCCTGAGGTAACTTTCTAGATTTGTCACCAGTGGTAATTTGGCGTGGAACACAGAATTCCCTGCAGCCTAAATGTTCATTAAGAGTTGACCAACAACAAATTAATATTCACCCAGAGGCTAATTTTCTCATTAGTGCTTGGATTTGAAACTTATTTTCGTCCAAAATCAATACACAGGAAAGCACACAAAAGCATGGTAGGAATTAATGACCTCAATCAAAAAGCACAATGTTTACCACCTTGAACTTTAAAAACCTATTTTTTTAGCAATATTCTTCTGTGTAACATTTTAATGATGCAATAACAGCAATACCCATCATGCTTTTCTTTATGTAGCAGTGCTACACTTTCCATGTCCTTGACCATAAACTGCCTGGGCCTTATTCATGTATCACAACAATATTTCACTAACTCCAGATCCCGCTTCAGCCCAGAGGTATATTCCCTGGAAGGACAATGGGTTTTATTTAGCATATTTCTGCCATCTTTATAGGAAATGGCCTGGGATGTGGCGCCGTGGGCAGCCACATGAGATGTGTTTATGGTCCAAGGCAGAGGCGGGCTGTGTGATGGATCAAGATATCGCAGTGCTCCGGGGTGTGGATGTCATTTGTGCAGCAGGCGGCCCAGGTATCACTCCAGGTATGTTTTCATTAGACTGATGTAGAAAAGGTGTAGTACGCAAAGTCAGAGCTCTTCTTAGGGAATGACAGAGCATCTCTGTCACTGTCTGCATTTAGGTCTGAGGAAGAGCAATGGAGAAAAGCGATGGACTGAGAGAGAGAGAGAGAGAGAGAGAGAGAGAGAGAGAGAGAGAGAGAGAGAGAGAGAGAGAGAGAGAGAGAGAGTGAGGGTAGGTGTTCTACATCTCCTGTCTCCACCAATTGATTGCAAGGCACAGTGGGCATCAATCTCTGACAAGTCATTCTCAGTGGATGCTTGTGAAGTGTATAGCATTTTTGGTTTCATTTTCAAATGGAAATTACTTCAGGATTGGCAGGAGAATTGAGCCAGGTGAGCAGATCAGAGGGGAAGGGGGTGCACAGTAGCTGAAGTGCATGATGGGAACGTGTGGAGGAGAAAACAATGCAGAGTCAAGCTATCACTGATGGATCTGCAGCTTAACAATGTTTATCCCCTCTAAGGAAAAAAAAACAGTCAGGTATATAATGGAGAGAGAGCGAGAGAGAGAGCGAGAGAGAGGGGGGGGGGGGGTTAGGCTTATAATTGAGTTCTTCTTTATTAGGTATGAACAAACAGTGTTGAGTTCGACAGTGTTTGCACAGGACTGCACCGTAAATGACACTCTGCTAATAAACTGAATTGTGGCATAATTGCATTCATTAGCAGAGACACCTGCACTTTTGGTAGAGGTCAACAGCATCGTTTGCTCATACCATAACAAACTTTGGCACCTTTCTGACAAAATGGACTGATGAACAGATTGAAGAAGGAGAAGAGCTTGAAAAACAAAAGAGAAAACGCTTTTCTTGCTTCATCGGGATAGGACAGGATTAAAGAGGTTGTTAAGGACGCGGGGGTGTGAGAATGTGTGCATACACATGCAGGAGTGTAGTGTTGTTTGTTTTTTTTGTTTGTTTGTTTTTTATTCCCCCTTTTTTCTCCCTAATTGTATCCGGCCAATGACCCCACTCTTCCGATCCGTCACGGTCGCTGCTCCACCCCCTCTGCCGATCCGGGGAGGGCTGCAGACTACCACGTCTCCTCCGATACATGTGGAGTTGCCAGCCGCTTCTTTTCACCTGACAGTGAGGAGTTTCGCCAGGGGCACGTAGCACGTGGGAGGATCACGCTATTCCACCCAGTTCCCCCTCCCCCTAAACAGGCACCCCGACCGACCAGAGGAGGCGCTAGTGCAGCGACCAGGAGACATACCCACATCAGACATCCCACGTGGAGACATGGCCAATTGTGTCTGTAGGGACGTCCGATCAAGCCGGAGGTAACACAGGGATTTGACCCGGCGATCCCCGTGTTGGTAGGCCATCGTGCCATGCTTGGAGGGGAAGCCACAATCATTCAAAACAATGGATTCATCATTCAGTGCTGTAAATTAGATGTTAGGCTTAAATATTGCAGCATAGGTCTCAACCTAAGTTTGGCTTCGAAAGACAAAATAGAACGAGCAAAAATGGGACTGAAAAATATCTTTCCATGCAGTCCTACTAGATGCATTAACATAAGGCTGTGATGGGCTCTCTGTCCATATTCATGCACATTACCCAGTGACGTTAGGAGACAGAGGGTCATCTATGAGAAGGAAGCGGGACTATAGCTGGTAGGTTAGTCAACGTGCAGTACAGAGAGACAGATTAGAGAGTTGTTTTCATCAGTGTTTCTTACTTATTGTTCATATACTGCTGACATTTACTCTGACTGTGCTTTGGCAATGAAAATGTATTGCTTTCACCATGCCGACAAAGCAAACTGATTTGAACTGAACTGAGAATGTGAGAGAGATGGAAAACTGGAGAGAGACAGAGAGAGAAAGAGAGAGATGGAGAACTTGAGAGAGAGAGAGAGAGAGAGAGAGAGAGAGAGAGAGAGAGAGAGAGAGAGAGAGAGAGAGAGAGAGAGAGAGAAAGAGAGAGAGAATCATTGTTGTGTTGTGCTGTTGTTTTACATGATTTGGCAATATACAAATACAAAAAATGTATGTCATGCCAATAAAGCAAATATTGAATTGAATTGAATTGAGAGAGAGAGAGAGAGAGAGAGAGAGAGAGAGAGAATTTTGATTTTTTTTTAGTTAATACAAGTCTTTATTAAACAAGAAACAGACTTTAACATGACATATTTTTAACAATATGATCAAAAAAATCACTCCATCACATTAACCTGTCCAATAAAGACTTAATTTTCAATGACAGAACTGAGACTCACCTATCAACTAAGAGAGAGACAGAGAGAGAGAGACAGACAGACAGACAGACAGAGAGAGAGAGAGAATAATCAAGAGAGAAAGGCGTAAAAACAGAAAACCCCCAGCTCTGTTGGAGAGTGAGGGAGAGTGAATGAAAAGGAGAGAGAGAGACAGACAGACAGACAGACAGACAGACAGACAGACAGATTACCTGTCCTACTGTATAAATGCCATGGCACACAGCTGGTCTGAGTCATGCAGAGACTGAGAAGGGCTGTCTGGCAGTGCCGCTCTACCCTTCACCCTGCCTGTAGTACACAGTGACAAGGGCAGGGCAGGTCTCACACCAACATAGACACACACACACACACACACACACACACACACACACACACACACACACACACACACACACACACACACACATAGACACAAACAAACACACACACACACACACACAATACACACACACAGCACACAAAGAGAAGGTCTGCTGAGCCACCAGAGAACGCATGATTGGCAGAGCTTGGCTAACCATTCCCCGGGACAGAAAAATAAGCCCTCCAAATTTCATATCATTGGCCTTCATACGACCATCATTTTCCACTTCGTATTTTTGCTCATTTTCACCTTTTTTTATTATTAAATTACTATAGTTCTGTATTGTAAAAACCCATCTCTGTCACTGAAGAGGATAAATGTAAGTGAATCATGTGAGCACAGTGTCAGATGACAGCCACAGACAAGTCATCATCAACAATCACCTGATTAGAGTTAGGCGAGGATTGGGCACAAAAAAAACCCATAAAAGGTTGTTGATATGAACAAAAAGGCAAAGGCTTTGATACTACCATTTAAAAAGACAGAGGAGAGCGACTGCAATCCAGTTCTGTGAATAAACCAATTATTTGAGCGGTTATATGACTGATTACGCAAGCAATGGATTTTAGAAATAATGGAATTCATGGGGGGGGCTCTGTACTTTTATACAGTTAAACTTTGCTCTCTTGCTGTGAAATCAGTTTGCTATATTTTCAATTGACCCCATTTTTCCCCCCGTGAACAAGACCCAGAACAAAAAGGGTCTTGCTCACAAGTGAGGGGAGGATGGAGCGGGAGTTTGCCAGGCGGATTGGTGCAGCATCAGCAGTAATGCAGACATTGTACCGGACTGTTGTGGTGAAGAGGGAGCTGAGCCAGAAGGAAAAACTCTCAATTTACCAGTCAATCTTCGTTCCAACCCTCACCTATGGTCATGAGCTTTGGGTAGTGACCGAAAGGGTGAGATCACGGATACAAGCAGCTGAAATGAGTTTCCTCCGTAGGGTGTCTGGGCTCAGCCTTAGAGATAGGGTGAGGAGCTCGGACATCCGGAGGGAGCTCACAGTAGAGCTGCTGCTCCTTCATCTTGAAAGGAGCCAGTTGAGGTAGTTCGGGCATCTGATTATGATGCCTCCTGGGCACCTTCCTTTGGAGGTTTTCCAGGTACATCCAACTGGGGGGAGACCCCGGGGTAGACCCAGAACTCACTGGAGGCCTATATGTCCAATCTGGCCTGGGAACCTCTTGGGATCCTCCAGGAGGAGCTGGAGGGCATTGCTGGGGTGAGGGACGTCTGGAGTGCCCTACTTAGCTTGCTGCCACCACGACCTGACCCCGGAGAAGTGGCTGATGAGATGATATGATGATGGGATGAGATGAGATTTTTTTCCCCATTTCCCTTTTTTTTTTTTATTCAGGGTGATGTATTCTCTCCAAATAATATGTCTATACAGTATGTGCATTTTCTAAATGCACTTATAGCCGAATAAAGACACAGATGGAATGGTTAGGGCTAGTTATGTGTCCGAAGAAACGGAAACGGATGATCCGCTGTGGCGACCCCTAACAGGAGCATCCATAGTAGTAGTAGTAGTAGTTATGTGTCCGAATCTCAGTGAAGGTTAAGTGTAGGACAGGCTTCGGGCACAGTTCAGATGACATTGGCTATGCTTTGGCAAAGAGCTAGTGCGCTCATTGTTACACTTCACCGCCACATTGCGTCTCTGCTGCTGCACAACGTCACGCCGTGAGGCAATGGCTCATGAGCAACTGGCTCATAACAAATGAAGCACCAAGCACTTCTGGGCTCACCCACCAGTTCCCAAATCCAGTACATCACAAACCAGTGTGAGACTGAGATTATGAACTGTTGCTATGCAGGGAGCGAGAGCGAGAGCGAGAGAGGATTACAAGACATGTCTGACATGACGTCAGCACTCCTCCTGTTTTCTCGGCTAACCGCTGTCAGTCATGCCGGGCATGCACGTCCCTACCCAGCTCAGTGACATTTCTACCCTTTTGTAGTCTCCCCCTTCCTGTTTCCCGTCCTGTTTTTGTTATGTTTTCTGTGCTTGTTCCTCTCATCCTCTCCTTTCCACTGCCTCCCTTTGTATTAATTCCTTCCCACTTATTCACCCCATCTCTCTCTTTTCCTTCTTTCTCCAGCTCCAAAATTAAGAAACCACAGCGGGATGGCTTTTCTCATGTTGGCTGATGCAAATGTCGGCATGATGTGTGTGACTGTGCATGCACGTACGTGTGTGTGCATGTGTGTGTGTGTGTGTGTGTGTAAGTACATATTTCAACAAGGATTTAAAGACAAAAGAATAACAAGCACCCTCAGACTTTGTTTAAAGGTGTTAGCTTGATCCAAATAATCTGATAATCTGGTGTTGGCCATTTCATAGTTTAGTGCAGCAACGACAACAGTGACAAGCAAACACACTTTAGCCTAGCTTGTGAATTGAGCAAAAGCTCTTGGCGTGCCTGCACAAAAACTGTATTTGTGTGTCAGTGTGTTAGTTTAGAATATGCATGCTGCACCATGCCACCCCCGCCCTTCTTTCTTCTCCCTCTTCCACCCCCACGCCGCCTTTACACACCCCATACTGCCTCCGTCAGTGTTATGATTGGACCTGGAGAGCGTGGGGGGGGGGTTAGATCTATCTGCCAGGGGATAGAGTTTATCTGACCCCACTGACTGATCCCCCCACCACCACCACCTCCCTCTCCACCCCGTTTCCTCCCCAGCCATCCAGCATTGGGACGGGACTTCCTCGGTCGGTCTTATCAGTTTGAACCACAACCCTGGTGCAAGCCCGCCAACCTGAGCGCACAGGCCCGCCACCACCACCAGAGCCGGTGGGTAGGTACAGGAATTGTGCACTACGTCAGCCTGAGAATGACATATCGGCAACCTGTGGTCACAAAATGAGGCGAGGAGAGAGAGAGAAGCTTGAGGGTGGGACAGAATTTGACAGTGTGCGGAAGGGAGACAAAACACGAGAGGGAGAGAGAGAGGGAGAGGGAGAGAGAGCAAGAGAGTGAGGGCGAGAGAGGGAGAAAGAGAGTGAGGGAGAGAGAGAGAGAGTGAGGGAGAGAGAGAGAGTGAGGGTGAGAGAGAGAGCGCGACGTGCTGTGTTGATGTGGGTAAAGTAGGAGATTGGATCAGACTCAGGGATGCAGTTTCAGATTGTGAGGCAACTGGAAAACACCTAATGCACGCGCAGATGCACACACAAATGACGGCTTTCAGCCCTCTTATGCTGAGCGGCCGACACTATTATTCCTCTCTCCGTTTGAATAAACAATACTATGCCGGGCCTGGCGGTATTGATATCAGGGAGAAGATAAGCAGAGTAAATAAAGCTTAACTCCGGGTGGAAAAGGTTTCCTCTTGTTGGTGCTCAACTGTTTCACTGTTTAAACACCTCCAGATGGAAATTAAAAAATGGCCAACGCACAATTCTAATCTTGACGACGCAAAGGAATTGACCGTGTGTGTGTGTGTGTGTGTGTGTGTGTGTGTGTGTGTGTGTGTGTGTGGATAAAGTAAGTGTTGGCTTGTCCATGCAGACTGAATGCTTATATGCATATGTACGTTTGCGTTCACACAGATATTTTGCGCGCAAGTAAGCACATGTAAGAGTCCCAAATGTGTGCACCCATGCAACCACTTGTGTGTTGTTGAATCTTCCAATGCATCCACGTCTGTAAGCACTTAAGGTTCTCATATCGGACATCTTAGAATGATGATGTGCACTTCGGATCCATCATCTATCACAGCCGGCCGAGGGTTCTGCGCGGCGGGGGGGAGCAACGGGCCAGCGCGATGACTTATCTTGGGCAAACACCTTGCAACACGTAGCACATAACTTACCGATGAGGGATAGTTTTTAAGGAACCAGCACTTGCCCAGAGTTGAGATGCGTCTTTTATAAAAGTAAAAACGGAGCACCGCGTCCAAGTAATATGGCGTTAAGCGAGAGATGAGTTGCTGCATGGTTCTCCCTCTCGGGCAAATAAATGGGACCGGGGAAAGTTCTCCGCTCGGTCTCCTGGGCTCAGAAGTGACTGATGTTTATGGTGATGGAGGGCCTAGATCTCCTCAACGTCTGCTGGTTATTAGGCCTACATTAAAAGGTAACCTCCTAACGACTTCCCGGAAACAAAACTGATGACAAGGTGTAACACGTTAATTAAGGTACTGCAACATCGAAGCGGCCACTTAATCTTAGATCGCGCTTGTCAAAGGGATTTAGGATCTGATTGACTTGAACAGATTACGGCACTCCTCAGCTTTCTGTTGGAGTGCAACGGAAAAATTAATTGCCAATGACATTTTGGTTGTAATCTCTTTTCTCCCCCCCCCCCCGCTCTCTTCAATTAATTATCACCTCTGTTTCATATTGCAGTTCTGGGGAGGGTCTTTAGAAGATGTACAGGAGCCGGAATCAGTTCCTCAACCGCTGAGTACAACGTCCTGGTTTTGATCGAGTCTGTGCAATCTAATCATCGGGTACTCTCTTCTCATGCTTAGACTGCTGTGTCAGTGCTATTACCCACCACTATGCTGATGCTCACACACACACACACACACACACACACACACACACACACACACACACACACACACACACACACACACACACACAAGCTGTCTGAGTGACAGTTGAGGAGTAGGTGGGGTGCGGGCCATCTTGTATCGTCAATCATCTTCAACACGGACGGCTCATTTGCCCAAATGTCGGGGGGGGGAGTGGGGTGAGGGACGAGTGGAAAGGACAGAGGTGCAGAGGGGTGGAAGAGAGAAGGTGAAAGAGAGATGAGTGAGAGAGAGAGAGAGTGAGAAAGAGAGATGGAGACAGCGTGAGAGAGAGGTGAAACAGGAAGAGCCACAGGTGAGGCCAGAGGAGGAGGAGGACAAAAGATGGCGGGGGGGGGGGGTAAAAGAGCGTCCTAAAAGAAGAAGAGAGGAAGGAAGAAGAGCTAAAGAGAAGAGATGGTGGAGAGAATTCAACACAGAGGAATGAAAGAAAAAGAGCGGAGGGCAAGAGAAGAAGCGGAGCGGATAGGAAATGAGAAAGGGTGTTGAGAAAGAAAGTGTAAAGTGAAGGATATGAAAAAAGAGAAAAATGAGAGCAGGAAGAGGGAGGTGGAGGGAATTTTCTCATTCGGCAATATACCGCAGGGAGGAAAAGAGAGGAAATGGAGGGAATGAAGTTGGATACGGCCCGCTGACAGAATGAAGGCGGGTGAGAGAAGAGATAGCACTGTGGCGTGATGAATCTGAGGTCATGTGTGTGTGTGTGTGTGTGTGTGTGTGTGTGTGTGTTAGTGGGGTGTTTGCTCACTGTGCCAAATTAAACCACAGGACCAAAGAGAGACATTTCATTTCACAGATATGATTGATGGAAAATGTGCGTGTCTCAGGGAAGTGTCAGCTGGCCTGTCCTGACACATGTGTACACACACATACACACACACACACACACACACACAGACACACACACACACAAATATATATACTCTTCACTTGTCTTGACAGCCAGATAATGAAAGAGCTGAAACCCACTTATATACGTATATTGCCAAGTAAAACCACAGCCATTATAATGCTATAATGAGAATTGCATATAAGACATCATAGCTATGAGGCCAGAATCACTAACCACGGGAAACATCTCATCGAGAGTGTAAACAGACAAGGTGCTGAAGTTATTCCACTTGACTACTGACTTATTTACAGAGTGACAAGAATGGTTAAACTAATCTAAAAAAACCATTAGTATACCATGAAATAAGTTTCATAGGTTGATGATGTTATTCTTTCATTATATGTTCATTGTCTTTATTCATTTATGTTTCTATTTTAGCCTTTAGCTTAGCCACTAGCTTAAGCACGCACACTTCCACCACTGGCTGCATGGAGAATCAGTGCACATTCCATCAGTGTCCCCAGTCGCCTGCCAACCCCCCACAGGGGGGGGGGGGCTCCTGCAGTGACCACTTCTCCACCTCTGACATCCAGACCTAAAAGCCCTGAGCTAAGGCTCAAAGTTCCCATTCAGCCCCGGGGGAGACAGACATGAACAGTGACTTCCCAGTGATTCGGGGAGATTACTGGGGGGATTGTTTGTCAAACAGCAGGCTGAACAAATGTTGTGTATTTTATTTAAGATGGAGTCTCTGTCATCATTATGCTTCAGTATTAGGTTGCGATGGTGAAGTCCTGTGTGTGTGTATGTGTGTGTGTGTGAGTACCAAGATGTTTATTCATGTGTATGTATGTGTGTGTATGTGTGTGTGTGACTGAGTACCAAGATGTGTATTCATGTGTGTGTGTGTGTGTGTGTGTGTGCGTGCCTGTGCCGGCGCACACATGCGTTTGGAGGACCAGAGGGACAGGACAAATACAAGAAAAACGAGGAACGGGAGATTTGAAAAGAAGGCTAGGAAAGACCAAAGGAAAGAAAAACAATAAAACCAGAGTACTGGGGCTCAGAGAGGAAAGGAGAATAATGGGAAGGAAAGGAAACAAGGGAAGAGTAAAGATAGCAAAGAAGAGGAAGGCGAGAAAGGAAAGAGAATGGAGGACAGCAACTGGAGGTGGAGAAAAGGGGAGGAGTGAAGAGCAGCTGAGGATAAAAGAGAAGAGAAGAGAAGAGAAGAGAAGAGAAGAGAAGAGAAGAGAAGAGAAGAGAAGAGAAGAGAAGAGAAGAGAAGAGAAGAGAAGAGAAGAGAAGAGAGGGGGGGTGTGTTCAGGAGAAAGGAGAACCAAGAAGCAAGAGAGGGGAAAAAGAAGGAAAGTGCATATCCATCAAAACTTCCACCGCCATAGCTCATCACCATACAGCGCTGACATGCTCAGTGCTCTGCTGCATCCTCGCCGTGGAGGTCACGGCCTCCGGGGGCCTCCGGGGGCCTCCGCAGTGTGGGTGCAGCGTGTCACTGTGATGTATGTGTCAGCAACGGCAGAGACTCCCACATTAGCTATGACTGTACCTTTCCCTCCCATAGGGGGAAACGACCTCTGAACCCCTTCCCTCCGCCACCCACCCTCACTGCAAAAGGGGGCCCGTCGGAAAAGACGCGTGTCCATTAATTGTTATTAAAAAGATGAAACTGGGAGTCAAGTTTGCGCGCTACCCGACCTTCCAGCGCTTCGAGGACCTCATTATGCATCATCATCATCATCGCCATCGTGTTGCTAGGATTTTAATGGGAATCCACGCTGCTTCAGTCGCTGCAGGCAGTAGATTTAGTCTCAGACAGTTTTCCTGTACCTGACAGGCCATCGGGGTGAGGTATGCCTTACACTGTTTATGTGGATTTCCGACAGCTTTGGTATAAACCAGACTCCTTACTGTTTTTAATGGTCTGAGACTCAACTGGCCGCGCTCACCCTAGAAATGCCTTCTCACTGTCTTCTCAAAACAAGGGGAGGATTGTTTTCCGCACATACTGGGAGAGAGAGAGCGAGAGAGCGAGACAGAGAGAGGTAAAGCGAGGGGGAAATTAGAGGTGAAGAAATGCATGAAAGATCAATGGGGTAAGGGTGTAAGTGCACGAGATACTGTAAATGTTTACGTTTTCATGACAAGGATACTTCCACTTCTACCGCAGCTTCAGACCGCGCCCTCTGAGCTTGAGGGAGTCCTCACAAGACAGCTGCTTAAAATCAAACCTTTGCCCCCCCCCCAAACAAAGCCTCACATCTTTCACAGAGAGCTACTGAAGAGTAAAAAAAAAAAACAAAGCTTTAAAAAAATGCTATGCGTGTTATGAAGATGTTGACAGCTGCAAATTGTTGGCCACTGGTTTGGATAGGTGGAAAAAAAAAAGAAGGATGGATTTCATCTGTCCTGGCTTCAAGACGCTAACTCAACATTTAGAGGATTCACGCGGGCTTTATGCAACAAGTGATTCTGTAATATTCAGCTCAGCTTAGATTTCAATGCATTGGCAAGTGACTCCCAGAGCTGCGAACAAGCCAATAAAAAGGTACCCAAGTCAGTCAGGAGACAAACACCTTGGATCACTACTGTCAAAACCAGGTCGTTTTGATGCATAAAAATACTTTTTTTTATTTTGTAAATCCACAGTGGATGTTTCTTATTTGTCCCCGCTGGAGACACCAGAAGAAACCATTTCTCCGTGAGTGTCTGTTGGTAAAAATCCCAGTAGCTCATGGTGACGCCATGGCAGGTTCTCTGGAAACGGGGAACAACTTGTTCAGGCTCACAGCTGACAAAGTCATTTTTGCTCACAATTGATCGCCTGTTGACATACACGGATGAACAATGTATGGGGTTGATTTTCTCCCTTAAATGCAGCCTCTGTACTAACTGAAGGGTCATATTTATGGAGGCTGAAAGTCAGCGGCATTCTCCTTAAATCCAGGTTCTACAGACCACGGAAAATGGGCAAGATGGAAAAAAGGGAGCGTGCCCCCACCCGCCTATCCATCCAAATTGCCCCTCTGAGGCAAATGATGAAGTGGGGTTTGCACAAAGCCAGCACTCAGCTTTAATTGGACGGAAGGTGGCTGTACACTCATACCATAAATAACCGGGGGTTTGTGGGGTGAGGTCAAGATGAGGGGGTGCTCAACTTTAAACATCGCGCACCCCTCTGCGCGCACCCCTCTGCACCCACCCCTCTGCACCTACCCCTCTGCACTCACCCTTATGCACCTACCCCTCTGTACCCACCCCTCTGCACCTACACCTCTGCACTCACCCCTATGCACCCACCCCTTGCATTCACCCCTATGCACCCACCTCTCTGTACCCACCCTTCTGCACTCACCCCTATGCACCCACCCCTCTGCACCTACCCCTATGCACCCACCCCTCTCAACTCATCCCTGCAACCACCTGCAACCACCCCTCTGCCGCAGCAAGCTATAACGTCACTAAGTCCAAGAGAGGCCATCAGGGAATGGCCATAAATAACCTCTGGGCAGGCTGATTTGTCTCTGGCCATAAACACAACCTAAACCACTAATATACAGGTCAGCACCAGAGTGATTTAGGCCCTCGGGGGACTGGAAAACTTCATCACAGGGTTTAATATTTTTTGCCTCTTGATTCACACTTACCTTTTTTTTTTCTGCCCCAGCTGAGAAGTGTTGTGTTGAACTTTAGCCTGACAAAGAAGTCAAAACACACTACAGATTTGTTCCGTGAGAGGGTTTAGGGAAAGAGACAGGCTGACATGTTGAACATGTTTAAAACGAGTGCCGGACTGGGAGTGAAGCCCTGGAGCTTCAAAGCGAAATTACGACCAATCAAGATTTGCCAGATAGTGTAAAGGCTTTTAATTTGTTTGCGGGCTTAAACTCATAATAAATGACACTCCGGCACAGAGAGTAATGCGTTTGTCATTATTGAGGCTGCGAACAATTGAACTGAGAAACGCAAAGAAAGATCAGAGGAGAGGAGGGTGGAGGGAGGGGATCGCAAGCAGATGAAAACATCCCTTGATAAAAGGGCTTCTTCAATAGAAATGAAATTTTGGACAATCAATTTAATGACTCAGTTCAAAGGGACTTTCACAGCCCCTCAAGTTAATATAGAGTCAAAATAGCATTCAAAGGGAACCGCTGATATTTAAAGTCTATTATGTTTCTTCACAGGGCACTTGCAAGCAGCACCAGGGGAAAGTTTTATCCTCGTTACTTAAGTTAAAGTGGGCACTGAAAGTCACAGGCCTGGTTGTTAGCTTGAAGCTAACAAGAGTTAGCAAAGAAAGAGCAACCAGTGACACGGCTAACCGGGCCTCATAGGAAACACAGCCAAGGCTGGAACGCGCCTTTAAGTAAGCTAACTGTGAGCTAACTTGGAGGATGAAAGAGTGAAGCGTCTCACAGTTGGACTTTTGATGTAAGAGCGGTGAAAATGGAGCAATACACTTGGTAGTTCAGTAAATGACAGGGCTAACAGAGTAAGCAAACGGGAGTAAAATAGGATGTGATGCCTTATAGGCAGGGGAGACAGGAAACCTTTTCCATTTTGCTACTGTAAGTATCTTCTTTCTCTACTGACACCGCTT